>NW_010422737.1:109821-130477 GCF_000710305.1 Buceros rhinoceros silvestris | reverse complement strand
AAGAGAGCTGATATTCATTGGTTCAAATGTTTATGAAGTCTGGTAGATTAAAAGGGAATTTTCCAATGTATGTCAGCATGAAGTATCAAAATTTTAATTCTGAAGATAATCAGTTTCCAATAACAAGTTTTTTATTTCTGCAGTGTGGGGAGAGACTGCTATTTCAAAGTTTATACATGAATTCCAAGAAGGGAACTGCGGTTTCCCCACTCTTGCTTAAATTGTGCTCTAGCACTTTTCATTCTGGACTGCTCTGTAGTAGCACAACTAAAAAGAATGGGGTTTTATACCATTCTTTTATAGCAAGTGTGGAAGCATTTTGAAATCTTTACAGTGAATGTAGTCTCTGTTCCTCATCCTCTAAGTTCAGTCATTGTATGCACAGAAGCTTTACCTCATAGCCCTAACTGAAAAGAGCAAACTAATACATATTATTCTGACTTGAGCTGTACTACTTTTGTCAGACTGCAAACAACAGACATTTTCTGTGAATGCCACTTTAACTACTTTTCATGATGGCGTGGAAAAACAGGAACAGAAAGCCTCCTTTGTTTCATCTCTTTTCGGGTAACTAACTGCAATGCCTAAGCTTGGAGTCTTGGCACTGCAGGGATCTGGTATAGCTGATGGAGACAGAAGGGCACTTCCGAAGGGTAATTTGCAAAGCTCTGAAGACGAAATAGGCCCTGAGTAGTTCACACTGGAGCCATACAATGTAGAAGGGAAACATGGTCACTGGGAGTGGCATAGTGGAGTTACAAAGACAAACATATTTAATTTGCTGTTTCCTTTTGGAATATTTTCTTTTATATTTTTTTCAATTCATGAATGATTTGCATATTTTGACACATGAAGTGAAAGAGCTGAACACCTTTACAGGCTTCTGAAGTGCATTATCCTATGTCTAGAAGATAAGGGGTGGTGTGGGGCTTCCCTGAATGTTCCTTCTGCTGTGCTAGGACCTTCAGTTCTGAACAGTTCTCACTTTTCTCTGCTTTAGTTTCTCTCCCACAGAAGCTAATATAATAATGGTAACATCCCTCACTGGACATGTGAGGAGTAATTACCTGAAGTTTATAAAGCACTACTCAAGTGTCAAGCAATGTTCCTATTAAGAATGTAATGACAGAGAAGTTAGAACTTGTTAGGATGATTTGTTTCAAAACTTCAGTGGTGTTTTAAAATAGTGTTTTTAATTGAATTATTTCAGGGATTCTTTTAAAAATCCATCAAGAATTTTACAAAATAGTTTTAAAAAACATAACATTCTGAATAAACATCTGTGCACATAAACTGAGGGAAAGTGCTAGACTAATATTAGTGATAGGATGAGAGGAAATGGCCTTAAGTTGCGCCGGGGGAGATCTAAGTTAGATATCTGGAAAAACTTCTTTACAGAGAGGGTTGTGAAGTATTGGAACAGGCTGCCCAGGGAGGTGGTGGAGTCCCCATCCCTGGAGATGTGTAAGAGACATGTGGATGTGGTGCTGAGGGACATGGATTAGGGACCCTGGCAGTGCAGGGTGAATGGTTGGACTCAATAATCTTAAAGGTCTCTTCCAACCAGGTGATTCAATGATTATCATAATTTCTGTGCTTTGTTTCAAATCACAAATAGGGATACCAGGTGTCATATATTTCCTCATGCCTTTGTTAGATCAGATGAACCTCTTTATACTAACTCATAAGGACTTTAAAGTACCTACTAGTGATGATGATACAGAATGTTATGAAAATACTGAGAACTGACAATCTTTAGGATGGAAATGTATGCATCTTTTTCTATTTATATGTTTTGATACCAAAAAAATTAGCTTTGCTGAGGTCTGTATTCTTTACGAAATTAAAGTTATGTCAGTTCAAAAGTATCTTTCTAGGCAATGAAAAGAAATACATATCAGCCAGAGATAACCAAAGCCAAGTATCGTTCCTAAAAGAGTCTGTTGCTCTTACTAGCCTTTACTAGCCTTTGCCACTCTTTGCAAAAGTGGGCTCTTTTCAACACTGGACCTCCAGAATTGGAGTTGCTTTAGTTGTCAGCTTAATTCATTGATTTGTTTTACAGCAGTGTGACACTGAGCAGGGTGTTTTGACTGATTCCATCAGTGGCAGTGTATGACCTAGAAACAAAACTGGGTTTTTCATATTAGCAGGTCCTCAGCCATTTAGGTTTTCTAGAACATAAGTAATATCACTGCCTGGCTGTAAAAAGGGTCACCAGTTTTTTCTATTTAATTGCAATGTCATGTGCTTCCAGTGACACGGACATATGTCTAGTGCTGAGGATGCTTCTGGGTGCTCAGGATGCTTCTGACTTATTTAAGGTCTGGCAGCTTAAACTCTTTCCACAGCCAGACTGGATCTTCAAGGGAGAGCAGTGCAATTGAAACTTTTTAGCATTGAAATTCATATTTTCATTTACAAAACCAGTCTTTTAGTTGTTCCTGCTTGCTGTGCTTTGTTTCACATCACAGAACAGCTGTTATCCTTTTAGATGAACTTAAACCAAGAGATGCGCTCCAGGGATGCACCCATATGTGCTGCAGCCACTGGTAGTTCTTTGTTTCATAGGTTCAAACTCGAGCTAGTCCAAAGTAAGCTGGATCAAAAAGCACCGAGTGGATGTCTGCTCCTCAGCACCGTCTGTTTCGCAGCTGTGCTGCGTACATTAGCTGTGTACATTACAGTTAGGTTACATTAGAATTGGAGAACTTTTGACATTTATGTTATGTCTGAAAGATTGCATTCTTTTGTTGCCTGGAATTCTTTCAAGGCTAAAGAATGTTTTTCTGTCTTGACAAACACTCCCACTTTACATACCAATAGGTTCCATGCTATGACATAAATTGGATTAATAATTCTCAAGTTGCCATTGCAGTTATTTCAGGTTTCATAAGTACTGGCATGCATATTCACAAATGTTCAAGCACTGTGGAGTGCAGTAAGAGATCACCGTTAAAGAATCTAGGGATATCTGGTCTTCCAGCATACCAATAACCATTTATAATGTAAGTGAAAAGTTGTTCAGGAGGGGAAAAAAACTACGCATTTTCTCGCTCCAATTATGAGTATCTTGCTCATTGGAATAAATGGAACTCTTTTCTGTGGCTGTGGTGTTTGTATTACTTGACATTCTTCAACATTTCTTTATCCTTAGCACGCATAATTACAGTAGAAGTTTAGGCTGATTTTTTTCATTCCATTTGTTGAAGGCTTATTTAGTTCTTTTTCTCAAGAGCACAGAAAGTACTAAAATGAATTGGAAAATGTTTACAGCTAGGTTTCTTATGACCCAGGTCATATTGTTGTCTTGAATCAGTTTTCTCTCTTGTCCTCAACTGAAGACAAAAAAATGGCTTAATCTTGTGGGGTTAAATAAAAGAAGGAATGTGGTGCAAGGAAGACTCCTTTTATGCAGGAGGCAGGGATGACTGAAAGTGCCTGTGGGCATTTGGTCCCCATTGGCTCTCACAGCGAATGCAGTGATGCCCACAGATAGCCTGTATTGTTATCAGTTAAATGGGATCATGAGTGTCTGAAAGGTGTTTGAGAATGAACTGAAAATCATTTTCACAAGTGGATGATTACTTCTGCCACATGTTAACCGAACTCTATCAGAGTGGCCCAGATTTTTGAGACTGCATTAATTGCTCTTTCAACCTTGACTGAGGTTTCTCTTTAAGAAAGGCCTTTGCTGGACTAAACTGCTACACGTATTGATTTTTCTTTCTATATTTTTTCATTGTTTGTGATAAATGAAGCCTTTTACAAGTAGAGAATTTATCATTGAAGATGTAGATAGATTGCTTCATTCCTTAGAATAAAAAGGCCAGTCTAAAAATGATCTCTGTAGAAGTAGTAAGTCCTTTCTCATTTCTCCAGCAGTGAATAGCTCCAGTATACCACACTCAATTATGTTTTTCAGCTATTCATTAGTGCTGATTTTTTCATCAAAAAGTAGGACCCTGCATCTCACAGCATGGACTTAGAGCAAATAAGCTGCCATCTTCTTTCCTGTGTATGCCAGCACATAACTGAAAGTGAACTATAATATTTAGCAATATGGTTTTACATTTTTGTAACACAAGGAAATGAAACTTTGAAAAATTTTCAACCTTTATATATTTAAAATGCAGTGGTGCTCAGACTTTTCAAAGAAAATGGTTGTTCAACTTGTTTGTTCTGGTTTTGGAGGAGAAAATGCTACTGGCAGAGACAAGATGATATATAAAACATTTTTATCCAGGTGGAAATGTAATTTCTTCTATTTTTATTTGTTTTCCAGGAAAATGAACTTTAAATAGTAACTGTTTATTTTTCCACCATATTGTAAGCACTGTGAGGTATAATCAGGTAAATCTGTGACTTCTTTCAAATCTGAGTTTTACTTTTTAATTTGGGAGTGAGTGAAGGGAAAGAAAGTATTAAATAATGTTGAAAAGAAGGAAATTGTAGAACTGTTTTTAAGAGCAAAAGACTCAGGAAAGCGATTGAATGGTTTGTATGGTTGGTTGCGTTTTCATATTACTACAAAACTGTTAGAAAACCTATTCATTGGAGGAGCACTTAATGACTCAATATGTTTGATCAAGGTCCTGTTTTCTATGTGCTGAATAAAAGCAGGTGTATTCATCTTAAGTTACTGGAAATTATGTGAGTAGTATAAAAAGACTGAAGAAGGCAACCAAGCATATATGTGCTAACTGTAAATATGCTTTCTGGTGTGTACATGTGCAGATACAGATGTTACGTGTACATATTCATTATATTAATATATTTTTACAGAGTAAAAGTCTGCTATCTATATCTGTTTCTGTTTACATCAGAAGACCAGTCTTTCCTAACTACTTGTCAGTCTACTCATTAAACACTTTCAAAACATGGTCTTAAAGAGAAGTCAGAATAAATCTATTTAGTAATAAGCAATTACTGTTTCAGTGCTCAGATACAGGGGAGCTTTTAGTATCTTCCGTCTCAGCCTCTCAGGCTGAACTGTAATAATTCAACAGTTATTTTAGATTATCCTAACTCTGGAACCCAAACTAGAGTGAGGTAAATTGTAGCAAATGGTGTGGTTAATTTTTTAGAAATATGTAACTGGCTACTTCTGAATATCGGTTTCTTCTTTTTATTGCACAGAATATTTTACTTAAAGAAAGGTACAGTTTTAAAGGAGTGGCTGTTTTCTGTTTCTTGTTGCTCTTGAACGTGTTTAAAATGGTCCAAACAGTTAACACTATGCATCTTATGCATGTTTTTCTGGATGGAGAGAGTGAGTGGGGCTTGTAGGTGAATACAGAGACACATATAGGTAGAGAAATAGCAGGCTGCAGCTCTGCGAGTTGGTGACTGTGAGGGTCTGCTCCGGTTTGTGGTACTGACATTTACCCAAGACCCCTGGAAAATCGTGTAATTCCCTATCTTAAAAAAAAAAAAAAAAAAAAAAAAAAATTCTTCGACTTGGTCCACTTCTGAATCTGTTAACCTATTAATTTTTTGCTCCAGTTGTGAAACCCAAGTGTCATTTAATTCTGGAAACTGGCTTTTGTAGACTATCTGTTCTAGGCAACAGCTGCAGTTTCTATAAATCCTAGATACTATTTTCCAAATTTAACAAGGTTCTTCGGTCCTTTGCTTCCCATTTTTTCAGTGGAAAATAAATGGGAAAGAGCAGTTTAAAGAGGAGTCTGGGATGTTTGGCTCCTGGTTATAAATGGTAGACTCTTGAGTAAGAATTGATCAGGAGCATGCGCTCTTAAGAAAAGCACAGGATATATCCTTTGTAAATGGCTGAAACTTTGTACATTAGAAAAAACCTGTCACCATTAGCTATGGCACTGGAAGAGGGATTAATAACATCAGATTAGAGCTGTGCATTTATAGTGATTTGTAAAACCAAGTAGCATAAGGCTTTACACTTCTCTACTAAATCCCAGCTTTGTCACAAATGCTATTTCCTTGTTACCTAATCTTATCTAAGACCAGTGGATTTTAAAGTAAGGTAGTTAATGTTCCACTCCTTTGTTTCCCAAGGAAGCTCTTATTTAACACCTTAGTTGGAAGTGATTTATAGGAGTAATAAGTGCATGTTGCTATTCAATTTCTTTTTTGTGTTCTTAGTTATTTTGTAATGTTATAATTCTGAATTTCCTGTGACATGTGATAGTTCTGCCTGTACTGCAGGACCATATGTGATATATCTTGTATGAAAAGTATTTTAAAAATCAACTAACCTTTTTTCTGATAGCAAATGTTCTTTTAAGATCCCTTATTTTAAAAGCACCTTTCTATACCAGGCTCGGTTAATAATGAAAAGGAATTAATTAAACCTAGTGATTCTAAGGTTGAGTTACTTATCTTCTGCCGTGTTCCTGTTAGAACATAAAGTCACTGCTGGTGATGACACCAGGTTTACTCGCCACTGATGGTACCAGGATTACTCTCAAGCAAGAAGAATCCTCTGTTAGCCTGCGGCTCCTTTACAGTCATTTAAGACATGCCAAGAGGGTGGGATCATGGTCAGGATCTTTGTACTGTAGCATTTGAGAACTGTGTATTCTCAGTTGGTCTTCACAGTCCGTGGGGCAGTTGTTCTCTGACGTACATCAGAGAAACCTACAGAATATTCTGGGGAATATGGTGACAGAATCACTGTGAAGAACAATGCTTAGGACTGAGAGAGCCCAAATGCCACCTGTAGATCTTTTTACTTTTCGCCCTCCTGGTCATTAATCTTCAAGGCTGAGTGAAATTCATCAGCCATTCCCCCTGCACCCTATGGCAATAGTGAAGACATTAACAGGGTAATAACAGTGTGGTGTGCTTTGGGGAGAGTAAATGTTCTGAGCGAGGGGAACATGCCTGGTGCTTTTGAAACACGTGAAAGGCAAGCCAGTTTGTATTTTGTGGGAGAATATGCGCCCTATCACTCTGTGAGGTAAATGCTTCCTTAGCTGCAAAACATTATAAACTTTCAAATAAACCCTGTTAGGCTCTTTTTTTTTTTTTTTTTTTTTTTTTTTTTTTTTTTTTTTTGTACCCTTTCTGACATAACCCTTACTCATCTCTTTTCTTTTTATTGCATTTATAATAATCACAGAATTAAGAAGCTATAAAGAGTGTGGCAGGATCTGGACTATTCAAAGAAAGCTACATCACTTGGTAACCATGTACGCAAATCCAATTGTCCTCTCTCTTGTGTGAATAAAAAGCAGAGTAACCAAGCGAGGCAGAGCTTCAACACAAGGGTAGCAGGAGTTGAAGAAGGGCAGAATATTAGTGTTGTGCTGACAAGGGAGCCGCTATGTAATCTGACAAACCACCATGTTTAATAAGCATTATGCTGAACATAATGAATTCATATTAGACAAAAATTTGTCCTTTGTAATACCTAAAGTGGTAAAAAACGTGCTTGAGTGTATATCCAGGACAGGTGGCAAAAAGGGGTTTCCTTTATCTTATTTGCTTGTTTTACGTGAGCTGTTGGTTCATTGCTGTTTTTCAACTGAGTTAAAAAACAAACACCAGGCAACAAAGCTCCAGAGTGATCAGAAAGTAGAGGGCAGCAGACCCTATCCTCTTACCACAAAGGTACCTATCCCTCTACCCGTCATCCAACCAACCAACCAACCAACCAGCTCTGTTCCTAGTTATTACAGCTTCTCCATAATATATATACTAGTATCCTCTGGAGAGTGCTCTGTGAAGCCAGCATTCATTGGTCTCAACAATTTTGGTGTTTGTTCTGCCTTTGGCCCACCTGGTTGTAATAGATGTCCTGGATAGAAGCTGGCCAGCCAGAAGAGACATCTCTTAGGAAATTTGACTCTCATGTCAGGTTTTAAGCAGCAGATCCTTCACAGGCTCTTCTGTAGAGTCCCACAGCTCATCTTTTTCCTCTTCCTGTCTTTAACAACAGTGCAACATGACCACAGTGACAGAAAAAAGCGTCACTATAATGTCATAAAACTTGCTGCAACCTCTTGAGTATTGAGGGTTCTTCCTCTACCACCAAACAGTATCAACATCTGTGGTTTTGTCATCTCACTGTTTGATGCCCTTGATAACTTCATCTGATTCAAAGCCTGGAAACTGACATAGTGAAGTGTTTCTGTTTGGGAAATTAAATTCTAGTTTAGTGTGGAAAAAAAATTAATCTTGTGTGTCCACTGGTATTATGTTTTTTGACCATTTTCCCAAGCTGACACTGTGTCCGACTGCTCACAGACTAGAGGAACATTGGCAAATCTATGGAAACCAAATAGAAATAAAAGGGTTGAGGAGTTGAACTTTACTAACAATCATTATTTCTGTGTAGTCAAAAGTGTTCTACTTTAAGCTATTCTATTTTCAGATGCAGTTGGTGAAATGTAAGTGATTACTACGTCAATCTTCTCAAACATGAGGTCTTTTGTTTATGCTTTTTGTCTTATTTTGAGTGAAAAGGAATACCTCTTTGCATTTTTATGGTCTGAGTAAATAGAAGGAAAAATCATGTCTTAGATGTGACAACACTGAACAAGCTGCTCAGTGGGTAGAGCAAATGAATACACTCATTTGTACTGGGTCCTCCTGATATCATGCTTTTTGTTAATGGAAAAACATTCCCTTTGTTATTTCCTTTGCAGATACTTGTATGCTCTAGGACAGAAGGTTTGGAAGCGGTGGAAAAAGCGCTACTTTGTTCTTGTTCAGGTTAGTCACCTGCCATGAAATTTCGTTTAAAAGGAGTCTTGGACTATCAGTTTTCTCATGTATGGTTCCTGAAGCCGTTAGTAAATTAGTATCTTCAGGCAACCTATGCAACACCACTCCAAGCTTCTTACTGCATAGAGACATCCAGGGGTTTTTGTTTGTTTTTTTTTTTTAATTTACATATGTAGTAAACAGAGATGTCATTTGTGTTTTCCATACATATAAATGAGTCCCTATACTGAACAATGTTTCAACTGAAACCTAGAAATTTCTGAATTAAATTGTTGTGACCTTGAAACATTCTGTTGACAGCTTTCTAGCAGCACTTAACCTAAAATAAAGTTACATTTCGCGAAGTGTCCTTACTGTTTCATTTATACTATGTCAACAAAGATTTCCTGCCTTTAAAATTAAAGCAACGATAGTTACTATTAAGAACTTCTTTATAAATATTTTTTGAATAATATTTTTTTTTCTATTTGTTCTTGCAATATTTAATTGGGTTAAAATATGTAGCTGTTTCTGAAAATCTAGTGTAGCAATTGTGCTTGGCCACAAAAATGTGCTGGGCTGGTATTTCATAACTTTTTGTCCAAACCTAGAATTGTATTTTCACATGTTAGGAAATGGTGACATTAACATGATATTAATAAAATTGAAAAATTAGATTTTGAGTGGTCAAAACTGATAAATTAGTGGGGTTTTGCATCTCTGGAAAAATCATTATTTTCTATTTGGGCTTGTCTTCAGATTTCAGTTAAAAAATTTGCATTCTTCTTAATCAGGGCAGAGAACGCTATTCTTCTGTATCCCTTGTTTTGTTGACAGCAAACTGTTAAAGTGTGAGTCTCCATAAATGTCATACAAAGGATGAAGCCTGTTAATAAAGCTTTTTTAAGAGTGAAGGCTTCTAAAACTGCTTTACAGAGAACCTGATTCCTTTCTCTGTCAGTCACACTCATCTGGTCTTCTCTTACTCCTAAATGGTGAAAACTGTAAAGATGTGGAAAAAAAACCCATCCTGAACAAGGTCTTTAATGAAGTAAAGTTAAAAGCTGAGAGAATTTACACATTATTCTTGCTAAACCTGATGTCGTGTACACTTGATGCAATGTTCTCCCTGGCTTCAATGGGAATTGGCTTTCGTGTTGATAATTGGTGAGTAATCATTATAAGGATGAACAGGATCTTCCTGAACGTCTGCTGAATTCATTTGGTTTCTGATTTTACCTCTGTGAGATGAGGGCCTTTTTTTGTGACTTTATTAAGTTTTGTAAAGGTTGGAAAGATCTTTATATAGGATAGCTGTTAAGGCATGAATGTGAAGGGAAAATAACGTATCAGGGAAAAAAAGAGGCTAGATGCTTCCTTGTCCTCCATGTTTTTCTTTAACACTCTTCTTTGCATCCCCCCTTTCACAAAAAGGGAGACTTTGGTCACTTCCTGTAAGCCACAGGTGTCATCTGAGTTTTAAAGTGCCTACCTAAGAGACACATAGCCTTTCTGTGTGTGTGATATGGAACCATCTGGGTGACCAGTTTATTTCAGCCAAGTTAATTTTAACTATCCTCTGCATTCTATGCTGAAATTGAAATACTGGAGGACAATATTGCAGGAATTTTCCAACTGTGATGGGATTCAGACATCTATTTCATTTTAAAGCAGCTACCAATTCGATAAGGCTATAAAAAAAAAATACTGTGTTAAATCAATATTTACTGTCCAGACAGCTCTGGCTCATTTATATAGTCCAGCCATGATGCAGACACTGACAATAAGCTGAAGTCAATGCGTGGAAAATAAGCATTCAGTGATAAATATTAGTCTGTTGCATTGATATATTCTTGACATATTGACAAGTCTTCCTCTATAGATTAGCTTTTAGCTTATGTTAGTAAAATATTAAGGCTATGAAATCTGTTCAGAGACATAAGACAGAGGCTATCAGTATGATTTACACATGCTTTGTAAATGTAACTCAGGTGTGATATTAGATGAAAAGTGTTGATTTTTTCAGGAGTGTGATGTGAGTAATGTGCACCGTCATTATTGCTACACGTACTAGAAGTTGTTAGTGGTTTCTGAAAGATCAGCTCAACGTTATAGAAAGGTTACAGAGTCTGGAAATTTTAACCTCTTCATTATATATGCTTTTCTTCCTTTTACAGTCCAGTTAACTTCTCTAAGAGGTTATTAATTTCAAACGGGAAAAGGACAGATGTAATGTGTTAGGTGAAAAGCCTCAGCTGGACACGCTGTGTGTTACTTCATTTACTGTCTGATAGTATCTTCCTCCAGTAATCTGAATGCAGATTCATTTCTGTCATTTTAACTTCATCTTTTCTATGTTTGAAAAGGCAGTCATTTGTTCCATGGATCATTTTTTTCTAAACACACCTGCCGTGCAGGCTAATTTTTGCTCCTGCAGCGAGCTGCCCATCGATTCCCTGTAGCAGGGACCACAGAGTCAGCCTCCAGGTTTGCAGTAACAGTTCCTCCCAGCACGTTAAACAAGGTCTTTCTGCCCCATCAGGACATCCCCTAGAGACACTGCTCATAAGTCATGTCCACATTTCTGTGCCTATCTGTCTGTCTTGCATGCACAGGTTATTGGTTTTCCCCTTTGTTACAAATAGACAGAACAGCTGGTAGGTATTTGGACCTCTGGAAAATCATGAAATTCAGATCAATTCAGTTATAGGAAGGTGATTGCCTTTTCTTCTGTCAAGAATTACTATTACTAAAAAAAAAAAAAATGAGGCAAGTTCTGTGTTTATTTTGCTGAGACTTTTTTCCCCCAACAAAGTTTTCTAGAGGTTTTTCTATTTGTTTCTTTGAGAAACTTGAAAATGTCTCATTTTCAAGAAAAAGATGAAGTGTAATACTGATTGTGATGTGAATGTCTTTTAATAAATCGTTCCTTTAAAATAAAAGAATGCATTTGAATACATTGGAAAAAAGTAAAATCAATAGCATTTATAATCCTTATCTTGTTATAGAGGTGAGGTTAAAAATGAACAAAGATGCATAGCCCTGATCTTTCACAAGCTTGGCTTCAAAAGCATGAAGTGGCTGAAGAAATCTAAAAAAAATAGGCATCCTCTGCATCTCCACAATTAGTATACGCTGGAGATTCACTTTACAAGAAAAGGAGAGAAGGGAGCTCTCATGAAATATGATGTTAATTACAAAGGATTTAGAGGTGTGTGACTAACCAGCAGCTCCCTTCTTGTTGTGTGCGAGGGCAGATACGGTTCTTGGAAACATAAACAGGGGAATACCAGGCAGTAATGGAGGTGATATTGCTGCTGAGCCTAGAGCAAGTGACACGGCACGGGGGCTGAGCCCTGCCTCGGTGCCCCGAGGGGACTGCTGACCCTGGCTGTCCCTGCCCAGCCCCACTAGGGTCTTCCACCCTGCAAACAGCCCAGGAGCCCATTTCAGCCTCCCAGGACTATCCTCCCCTGCCCCAGTAACACCACAGCAGGGCTGGTCCCCAGCTTCCCACAGCCCTGCCCTGCCCAGCAAAGGGCCCCGTTCAACTGGACACCCCCGCAGGACCACATCCCAGCCTGGACATGGGGCTGCCCTGATGCCCCCGGCTGCCCTGCTCCTGCCAGGCCCTGCCTTGCCAGCCCAGGGGTAACTTAAAATCTTCAAACCAAAATGCAGTAATTTTCTGAAATACAAACTATAAATGACAGCAAAACTATGGGCTCCGTTTGTAAACAGCGAGGTGGAATTCTGTTGTGTATGTCATGCTGGAGAGCAAGCTGGCTGGTTGTGATAGTCCCTTATAGCATGAAAATCTGAATTTCTCAGATGATGGACTAGAATTTTTTGTGCATGTGTTGTATTTGTGTTTAGCTTTCCCTTCTTGGTACAGCCCACTTAAGTGAATGTACGCAGTTTGGTGTGGAAAGCGGGCACTCACTTTTAGTTGCCTAACGGTGCCTCACAAATTCTTACCTCCTGTAAACTACCTTTGCTTAACCAATGGATTAATTAAACTGGAATACCCATGTTTAACTTCTCTCACCTGTAGACTTCTGCTGTGGCTCTGGAGACATCTGTTCAGAATTTGAGGCCTTTTGAGGCAATTTTGCAGGGAGAGCTGTTACACTTACTCCTTTTGCTTGTACATGCTGTTGAGGATGCTCAGTCACCATACACTGCGCACACATAGCACAGCATAATCCTGTTTCAAAAAAACCCCAAATACTTAAAATAATGAAATATTTTTAGAGCATTATGCAGATAATAATCACACCTTCCATCCTTATTTTCTAAAATTATTGATCTTCTACAGACAGTCAAACGTCTTTTGTCAATAGCAGTTGAAGTTCCTGCACTTTGAGGTGGTGTGGTGTACAGGTACAGCACCAGCGAACACAGGAAATCAGCTGTCAAAATTTTACTTCAAAAAGGATCGTTTATGAAGTGTAGCTAAAGAAATAAATCTGAGTAACAGTTAGCTGTGCAGTCAGCAACTGATGTAAAGATGGTCCATCTATTAGGCAAGCTCCTTGCCTATCCTTAGACTCTTGCATAATTTTACAGATCTAAGAATTTCTGTTATAGTTCCAAACCAGTCAGTTGGCCAGGTATCCCACAGTCCTTGGAGACGAGAGTTTCAGAGGCCCATGTAAATTCAGTTCCCTTAAGTTTCAAGGGTACACATGTTCACAAGCTCATTCCTCTGCTCACCTCTTACAATCTTTACAGCTCATCTTTAAGGCTGGGGACACCTTGGTTTTGTTTCAGTGATTGATTTTCCTCTCCCAGCTCTTACATTCCTTTCTTTATCTTCCCAGTCGCTTTTTCCTCAAGTCTCCTTATCACTTGCTATTCTGTCTAGAGAGACTTAAACCACATGGTGACAGATTCTCTTCTTCTTGCCTTCTTGGTTTTTTTAATAATTGTACTTCATGAGAAGTAACTCATGTTGTTCATGCCAGTGTCAAGCTGCTTGGCCTACATGGTGCTGTATCCAGTGGGCCAAGCAATCTGGAGATGGCTGTTAACCCAGGTGCAAAAAATGCAGAAATTAGACTATAAAATCAAACTGAAGATTCTGGTATTTACCTTCTTTAACTAGAATTGGCCAGATTATGTGTTCAGCTTTCCAGCTGTGTGGTAATTGTGTCACTCCTGCTAACAGCACCTTTATACATAAAAGTCCTTTTTTCCAGCTACTTGGAAATCAAGACTTCTTTTCTCACGCAGTAGACTGAGCAGTTTGGTCAGTACCACAGCGATAAGAGTTTTCCCTACCAGACACTAATTTGCATCCTTTCAATTTTTCATAAAGCATCAGACCAAAACAAATTGTATTTCAGGAAACTGCAGAGAGATGTGTTTATGGTTTGGGGTTTTTTCCTTCCTTTCGGCAGGAAGGGGAAAGAATGCAAAGTTTTACACTGCGAATGATTCGGGGGGGAAAAAAAGGGGTTATTTCTTCAGCACAGCTGAAAGCTAATTTAAACTATGGTACATGTATTATACAATTCAGCGATTAAGAAGTCCTTTCTTATTCAGGTTAGCCAATACACATTTGCAATGTGCAGTTACAGAGAAAAGAAATCTGAGCCTCAGGAACTGATGCAACTCGAAGGATACACTGTGGATTATACAGCTCCGCACACAGGTACTTTACATGATTCTGAAGTACGGTGTGTTTGAATAAAACAGCTGATTCAATTTGCTCTTTTTGATCTAACAGCAAAAAAAAAAACCCAGGATTCTTTGGCAATTTTTCCACTAGGATTTTCTTGTGTGAAAAACTACGCTTTTAGAAAGAAACTTGTTGTAAGAAGAATGAATAATAAACTTACACTAAGGTTGCATGAAACATTGTGAGACCACATATGATAAAAGGGAAAAGTTATTAATTCTAGCCAGTCTCTCTCTATTTTTGATGGTAGAGTCATGTGACAGTGTCCTGTGAAGTATATTCATAAATGATTTAGAAAAGAAGGTGAATGCTAAAGTGCTTGCTAAAGACACATTACTGAGAGTAATCAAAAATAAGTTTGAAGGTATCAGAAAAATCTACACAATTTAGTATTGAAATGGCAGAGGGAAATCAAAGTTACACATAAGGAGAAAAACGATTCTGCTCTACCTATGCAGTGGAGGGTTATGAATTTAAGAGACTTCTGAGATATTGAAGATTGGTCTTTGGAAAACATTGACTCAATGTTTAGAATAATTGAGAAGGCAAACAACGCTCAGAAGGTGTTTGGAAAACCAAAACAATGTGTTCATAAAAAAAAAAATCCCCAGCACAGCCATGTTGACTGTTGTGTGCTGTGCTGGTTATGCACTCTCAAAACAAAACACCAGAATGAGAGAAAGGGACCAAGGAAGAAGCAGCAATGCTGGTAAGAGGTGAGGAGCTGCTTCTGTTCAAGAAGCGATGAAGTTAATGGGGAGTTTCAGCTAAGAAAATGATGCTGAAGAGGAGGATGTGTTTCAAAAATGCAAAGCAGCATATGAAACAGAGATGATGAATAAGAAATAAATTGGAATCGGAAGTGGAATTACAGAAATATTTTACCCAGTGACTTCTATATTTACTCTACTTATATGTTACTGCCATGTATTACCATTTGATCCTTATAGCTCTAGATTTTATTGTATTTCTAGGTCATAAATACCTATGAAATGTTTTAACACCTACCCACCCCCCACACAGAGGAAAATCAATACTGTGATAAGCATTGATGGTGGTTTAGAAGTAACTTGTATTTATTAAGTTTACCTTCCTATTCGTGCACCAGGTCTTCAGGGTGGTCGAATGTTTTTCAATGCTGTGAAAGAAGGTGATACCGTTATATTTGCCAGCGACGATGAGCAGGATAGAATACTCTGGGTTCAAGCCATGTACAGAGCCACAGGTCAATCGTATAAGCCTATTCCTGCAAGTCAAGCTCAGAAGATAAATCCTAAAGGAGGAAATGTCAATGCAGATACATCCCCACTTTGTAAGTTGGCTTTCTTTTCTTCTTGTGGCTTCGGTTTTGCTTTTAGTTGGTAAAATATGTAGCAGCTCCCTCAATGAAGTTTAATTAAGCAGAACTCATTCACTAGGGAAATGTCCCTAGCACTTTGTTGTTAGCCAGAAGCTCTTTAAGTCAGATTATTATTATCAGCGAGGGAAATCCTGACTTGCAGGTCATTACTTTTATTATAATCCATGAAAATATAGCAATTAGCTTCATATTCATCACCGTTGACCCACATATTACCATGGAGATGGTGTTTGATTTTCATTATATTTTTCAGTAGCCAGCCAGTGTAGCGTTGAATAGTAAAGCATCAATCTATTCTCAGAATTTTAAAGATTTAGGGCAGCTTTATAATATATGTATATTAGTTATGTAAAAATTGCTATGCAGACAATACAATGTCAGCTGAAAGCAACTAGATGGGCTGCTGTGTTTTTGCACCCCTCAACATAATACTAAACTAAACATACTAAATACTAAACTAAATACTAAATACTAAACTAAATTAAATACTAAACATACTAAATACTAAACATATAAAAGAATTTTTTTTAAATACTGAAGTTTTTCTCATCTTTGAGGAAAATATTGTTTCAGAGGAAATCAAAGTAAATAGCATATATTACTCACATCTTGAAATTGCCATATAATCTCTTTGAAAGTGTTCTATCATGTAGATAGGAAACATATATAGTTTATTGTTGTTGTCGTTGTGGAGACTGAGTGCAGTCCAAGGATTTTTGTAATAGCCATCAAATTTTACATCATATAGCTGCATACAATAATGCTTCTTCATTATCATTTGTCTGCGTATGTAGAGTGCTAGAAAGGAGATATATATGCTTTAGACTCAGCTTGGTTTAATGCCTAAAGTCTATACTGGGTTCACCCAAAACCATTCTCCTCCTTCAGTCCTGGTACCTCTCAGTCTCACAACCTTCCATTCATCCTTTATTTTTGTTTATAATTTTGCTATTAGAAAACAGTAAAATGTGCTCATTAAACTCAGTTATATAAAATCCCAATTGGGATGATGATAACATTGATAATAAACATAGTTTAATCTCACAAAATCTGTTGAATTTTTAATCTGAAATAGTTTGGAAGGGTGAAGTAACCATTCATCATGGCGGGGGGTAAGGTGAAGTATTTTGTAGGGTGTAAGTAACTGCAAAAGCAAAGGCGGAGGAGTGCTTCTGTGCAAACAGCTGAGGAGTGCTTCTGCTCACCTCCTCCTACTTACCTGGATCTGGCTGGGTACTGGGAGTGCACTGTGTTCCCCTCCTAATGTATCTACTTCGTGGTTTTAAGTTAGAAAGTATGTAAGTGACCATGGTCAGTAGCAGTCAAGGAATTGCTCTTCTTCTTAGACATAGGATTTACATTGAAGTGTGAGCAACTGGAAAACATTGACCGCAAGGAAAGGAAAAGAAAAATATACAAAGCAGTTGCAAGTTTGGGTATACTGAAATTATGCTTTCAGAGATAAAATTACTGATAGTGGTAAAGAATTAAAAAACAAGATTGAGACATCTTGATATTATCTTAGGCAGAGAGGGTGACTGTAATTCCGTGGAGGAAACCATAGGACAAATGAGCTTTAGTTTAAAGACAGTTTAAGGGAAACTCAAAAGCCTCAAGATATCACGTATTTTTCTGTCATGCTTATGTATCAACTTGCAGAAACTAATACATATACTGAACTGTATATAAATCAAAAAATCCCTGGTTAAATTATTATTTGCCTTTGGTTTTGGTACACTTCAGTGATGATATTTCATAATTCGTAGAATTCTTTGCAATAGAGTAATTTGTAAATTTTAACTTAATGTGAGGTTTAGTCTTAAAAGAATCAGTGGTTGACTGATTCCTGTAATACTCTCAGTTCTTTTGCACTTGCGGTAGAAAAGGGCATAATCAAATGAATCAGTTTCTTAAAATCTGTAAGAACAAATGTTTACACATAAAACCTTAAATAATTTTCTAAGACTCCTGCTTCATTTACATATACTGTGCTGATTTTCTTGGGGCACAGTTCTGCTCCTTCAGAATCTATAGCTGACCTTTTGTCAGATTTAAATACGTTCAGTTTCCTAAGCTGTTCATTTTGTTTCCCTCTAGAAAAATGTTTGCATTAAGTTTATTTTTAATCAAGCCACAACACCAAGGACTTGAGAGCTAGCGTATATATTAAGTGAAATTAAATTCAATTTTTTTTCTTCTTTACTATGATATGCTTTTAGTATTAGGAAATATGGTTATGGTCCCAGAATTTGCCAACTACATTTTAATTTTATTTTTCAATTAATGCATCATGTAACCATTCTGGCCAATACAATTTCATATTGTTTTAGTTTTTAAAGTATCTGATACAACATCCACTCCACCTACAGAAAGGAAAAAAAAAAACCACCTAGGACTTTGCAAAACATGTCATTTAATAATACTCAAGCCTTGAAATTCTATCTCCATATTCCTCATCCTCTAGGAAGATAAGAAATCTTCATAAAATGTACAAAAAGAACTTGCAATAACTTGAAAAAATTTAATATCTGTAAACTGCTGGGTGTGGAAAAAACAACTTAAGGAGACAAGTTTCAACATTTTTATGTGTTGTGTTTATAAAATATCTTCTATAATCTTGAAATTCTCTTGTTAGGTACAAAAAGCAACTGGAAGTTTTCATTAAAGAAATGAAAGCATCAGATGATGGTTAATAAGCTACATACTCAGCTGTATTAAGATTAAATTTTTGTTAGCAGTATGTACTAACATTTCCGTTTTACATTGCCTTGTACACAAAATTCTACCTTCCAAAGTTAATATTACATTATATAGCTGAAAATGACACCTTGTCAAATGCAAACATCTCATTAAACATTTAACATTTTTAATCAAGTGGTATCTGTAAATGACAATAAATGATACTTTGTTTCCACAGCCTCTACGTTCATAGCTTCTATATTTTCAATTTCAAAACGCTTTAAGAGTTTTTGTAAGTTGTGGTAGAACTATTCCTGTGATCTATACGGTTAACTCCTTTTGTGTAAAAGAAAGTGGTAGAAAGGAAGGAGTAAGACTCCTTTTGTATAACAAAAACTGTGAGTTTTTTCAGTTGTTGGTGCCTTGTCCACATAAGATAATGCCTTGTAGAAAAGAGTTCTTAAAACGACATGAGCTTAATCCAGCCACCTCAGAGCTGGATCAAAACAAGCACGTCAGGAACTCCTGAAAAGAAACTAGACGTAATTATAATAAGACAGCCAGGGTCTGACTGATCTTCATAGCAATTATCATGAATGGTGAAAATGGGAAAGTTGCTTTTGCATGTGCATAGCACCAGCGATCCTGAAGGCCAACCTGCAGATCTCTAACCGATACGAATGTGCAGTCTCTTCTTGATGCTGTATAGCAGTTAAGGATCACTCATGTAGAGCATTTAGAAGACACTTGGTGTTCTCTACTACCAATGAGGCAAATACACATTTAGGTGTGGCACTGGAATCAAGCTCCTCTTGTAATCTGTCCAACTGCTAAGAGTAGTACTAGCCAATTTCTTCCCTTCTAAGTAAAACAACTTGGTACTGCACTTTTGTAGTATCAGGTGGCTGCAAACCAAAATTAATGACAGGCTAATGTCAGCAATAATGAAGAAAATGAGACAGTGCTTCAGTTCCACTGTTATAAATAAGTATGCTGTAACGCAAAGGACAGGGTATTTAAGGATGCGTGTTTGTAGAAAACCCAGAAGTTTCCCAAGGACATGAATATTTCAGCGAAAGCACCAGTTGAAAAGAGATCCATGCAAGTCATGTAAAGGTGCAGGACTTGACCGCTTTCTTAATGAGCAACATACTGGGAGATCTGTTCATACAGTTAGAAAGGCGGCTGAAGAGATGAACACTGTTGATAACTTGGTTGTAACAAAGGAGTAACAGCAGCACTTGAGGAGATTGTCATGTCTTAATGAAGTCACACAAAGTCGACATCATTGATCAAACATCATTCTGATCCTACACCACCATGAGTTCAGAGATGGTCTTTTTGTGACAATATTTGCAGAGAAGAAAGGAGGAAGACAGATATTGGAAAACTAAGTTAGGTGAGGAATCATTTGATCTGAGATGTACAGTTTTCCTCATCTCTCTTATCAAAACAGCTCACAAAAGGAAAGCAATTTGAGATCTGTAGAGAGAACAGTTGTCATAAAAAGGCTGTTTAGAGCCCATGTACAAAACATCAAATCTTATTTATTAAGTAGCCAGGGAGTCAAATACATAGGCCATACCTTGGTATTATAAGACGTCAATCCAAAGACAGCAAAGTTGAAGACATTTCCAAACGGAACATCCATCTGACCAAAAGAACATCACAGAGGAAGCTTGTCTGGACATTTAAATCATCCAAGTGGAGCAGTCAGTGTTGTGTAATCAAGAAGGAAGTGTAAGGCAATTTGCCAAATGAATAAATTATTTGGGATTAGTCATTAAAATATAACATTTTCAATCTGTTTGGATGTACTGATGATAAGGACTATGAATTTTTTTACCTATCATGGTTTAATGACATGGGAAAAAATTATTAATTTTGTATTTCTTTTAAATGTTATTAATATCACTCTTAATCTTCAAACTGTCTACATCAGTGGCTCTGTGGGAAAACCAGAATATGATTAATACTAAGGTACTCATGTCACAAATACATACACACTAGAAATACCACTGCTTAACCTTATAGTGGCATTGCTCAGTTTTGGAATAATTGGTAATGTTCTTGTAAAGCAGTTCTCCTGAAATCGTTCTGAGATGTTTATCTCTGTATGTTCAATTAATTAAATCTTTTTTAAAACAAACAAATAAAAGATATTTTTTCATTTTACATAGTTTTCTCAGTAGGTTTGGCAGCTTTATATCCACAATACACATTGCCATTTGGAGGAGTAGAGTAACTCC
>NW_010422737.1:65383-109718 GCF_000710305.1 Buceros rhinoceros silvestris | reverse complement strand
CCCCATGCCTGCTTGCCTCCAACTACCTCCATCTCCCTTTTAGACAGAAAAGGTTGACACTGGACTCCACCACATTAAGCAGTCAGTAAGTCACCATTATGGTCTCTCCTTATGATACTCAGAAATACGCAAGAAAATAACCAGTATCCTCTTCAGATCTGTCCTTTGGCAAAATACTGGCAGTCCATTGGTGTTCTATCCCCAGCCTGACAGTCAGGCCATATGGGCCAGCTGCTTTCTCATATTCTGCCACTTTCTCTCCATTTGTTATTTTTTTGTCTGGTATTTAAATGTTAAGGTTCTAGGGGCATAGATGGTCTCTTTGGCCTGTGTTTCTAAGCATGTAGCAATTTGGAGTCATGGTCAGTGATCAGGAGTCGAAATATTCCTGATGTAAGCTGTTACGATCCGTATGGAATGTTATTCATGTCTTGTCACTGTCTTCTGCAAAGAGTATGTGCCCCTTCATCTTCATCCAACCAGTTCCAGCCTCTTCTGTATCAAAGTCCTATCAAACTCTTACCCTACTACTCCTGGTCTTTAAATCTGGTTAATCCCTACAATACTAGATGTCTCGTCTCTGCCTGCTCTTCTTTCCTGTCAGCCTGAGTTAGTTCCAGTTGCTTCCATGATGCTTAAACTCAAACAGAGGTGTCACTGAGAGCCACAAAAGGGAGGAGATCACCACTTTGCAAGGCTAGTTCCTGTAGTTCACCCTTGCACAGAGTAAGTGCTACAGAAAACCTGTAACTGCTTCTCAGCTGGGATGGAGCAGAGATGGTGCCTAGTGATGTGATTGTCACTAGGAACCACTCAAGCATGTGCCATAAAAGCGGAATTCTTCATAGTCTCAATTCACTCAGCTCTACTTAGTCACTGAGGATGTGATTTTTATAAAATTTGCAGCTGGACTAAAATTGGAAGTTTCTTGCAAAGATCACAAAAGGCGTATTCAGGATGTCATTCTGCCAAAATGAGTATCCTTAGCTGAAAGAACACCCAATGAACTAAAACTCCTGCAATAGCTTTTGTAAGTTTTTACCATGGTTTTAAAATATATATATTTGTCCTACCTTGATCCAAAAAAGAGGAATATCTTCCCAAAAGATAAAATAAATACACAACCTGAAACAGTGTAACACAGATATAGCAGCCAACACAATGTTTGAGTTAGAGGCAACTTGAAAGCAGGACAACAAATTCCATTAAGAAAGAAAACTAACTGTGAAAAAGCAGAAGTATTACTGCTTCAAAGTTCTTCCCAAATACCTTCCCAATATTTCCCGAAATTGAGAAAGTGTAAAGAGTGACATGGAATTGTATTTTTTCTTAACTGTATATCACAATACAGCACTCAATGTCTTTTGCATTTGCAGGTAGCTTAAACAGGACATCTAAAGCTCATTTGTGTAGAAAGTTGAAAAATACAATCGAACAATTTTTAAAAGTAGGGTGTCATAGTCGTATAACGTATATGAATTCTTCATAATCCCTGTCAAGTTCTTATATTTTTTAAAAATCCATTTTGTTTCAAAAATATTTACCAGTTATGTATATCGTAGCAGCAAAATAAAATGTAATGTATTACACTAGGTCTATTTTTCTCTTGTTTCCTGCTCGCTTGTAGCTGGCAAAGTTCAGTTTTTAGTTGTTTTTCCATTGCTAGAATGTATTTGGTAACACATCTTCTGTTACTATTTGACAGTGTTATTTGTACTGTTTGACTAACTGAAAAATGTTGTCACTCATGGGTCTTACTGTAGAACTAAATCTAGCAAGTATTTAATTTTTTTTTAATAAATATTTGTGCTTATTTTGCCCAAAGTTATGTAATAGCTGATTCTGCTTTCACAAGCTGCTTTGTATTCAATGGATCACCTTGCACATTCTGGTCACCTGGCTGACTGTGTCAGAACGTTGAATCTGTTTCTTTTGCAACGTCCAGATTTCAAAATACTTAATTACTTGTCAGTACTTACACAGGTTTTCTTTTAAATAATGGGAATCTTTTGTATTTGTGTGGTTAACCGGAGAAAAAAAATCAAGCCAGTTAATTTAAGAAAGATTCAACTGTGTATAATTTGTACATGAGACGAGTGGCAGAAAGAAATACTAATCCTTTTTCTTTTCTGTCGTCTGTCTTACTGTAAATAATTACTTGGTAAAGCAGATTTTAGTATAAGGAGAAAGACTTACAAGAAATGTAGAAACCAGTCACATGCAGATTAAATATATTTGGTTTGGAAAACTTGTGTTTTTGGTGTGTGGTTCGTTTTGGAAACTATCGGTAGCTTCGCATTGTAGTTTAGTACTTCCAGTAATGTAGTTGTGTGGATATCAGTTGTTTATCTTTGAATTCATGTGTTTAAATACATTTAAATTGCACTAATTAAGAGAGAGGATATCATATACCTGTGTCCAAAATATGAGCTGGGCTTGCCATTAATAACAGGCTAGGCTAATGCTCACGGAAATACAGTTAGTCTCTGTAATCAGATACGCTATTGATACTTAAACCATTAAAAATACATGCTGCTGTTTTTCTGGGATGCTGGTTTCTTACCTTACACCATCAATGTACTGTCATATTGTTTATTTGCTACATCCACCTTGGTGAAATCTGTCACATGGATGTGACTCTTGCTTTGACAATGCAAAGCCAAGAGATATGAATTAGTTTCTGCATCTTTCCAGGATGTGATGCTGCAGATCCTTCAGCTTGAATTAAATAATCCTCCCATCCGCAAATACAGCTGAAAGTTGGACTTGACATGGATCAATATGATCTGGGGCTAAATTTCTAAATGTGACTGATTATGTTAGCATCATGCCCACAGATCAATATTGAGTTTTATTATGAACCTGACTCTATAATTGGGTTTAATCAATAAACTTTTGTCTCCTTTTCTTTAGAAATTTTAGGTTTGTACTATGCAGGTTTTCAAAATTGCATTTAGGATACACTCAGATCTATACTTTTCTAGTAACGAATATAAAAAGACCTAGGTTTGAATTTAAAGGAACAAAGAGCTAAGACCCTATTGAAAGGGGAAGTCAATTTTTAAGTTGATAGGACTGTTCACCCCAGTACAGTCTATAGAATCCAAGACAGCTAATGTGCTAATACATAACTAGTCCTTTTGGGCACTGTAAGGCTTTTTCTGTCCATACTTGATAGATAATTCACATTGAGGACTTTGACAAAACACAGCAGTAATAAAAGCAATCACTAGACCTTCTCTTTTGATAAACCCGCGGGGTTTAGAGGCGTTGAAAGATGCAATCTGTGAAGAACAATAAATTTGGCCTTTGATTGAAGTGCCATTTGGGATGGTATGTTTTCTCGATGTATTTACACAAAAATGCTGCTCCCTTTTTCACTACTCTTTGCTGGAAGGTTGGAGAAGCTCTTTGCCATTACTACATTAAGGTTTGTCTCATTAAAAGCTGAGTACAAAAAGAAGGCTGGAAATGACCTAGCTCAAGCCAGTGTGTTCATTTCTGCTCCAGTTTGCCATTTGAGAAGTAGGCTTCGAGCCATGATGAATATTTCTATGAGTGGTACTTTGATCTGCAGTAAAGATGCTCTTTATTATTTGAGGAAATAAATGCATAGACTTTTTTTTTTCTTTCAGTGGAAGAAAGGATATTTATTTGGTTATTTTGCTAAAATTAGAAAGAGAGTCACACAAACCCAGGAAATTAGAGAACACGTTCTTTTTTGTACTCATATCATTTTGTAAATTATAACATTTGAAAAGCTGCGCTAGAAAACCATGCTTTAAGAATTATTTTAATATACCATCTTGTATTTTCTAATAATCTTTCTAAACTTTGTTTAATCTGTCAGTGGGTAGCAACTTTATTTTTTTCACTGTTACACTCTGTAGATTGGTATGAGAGCAAAATAATTCAGTAATATTATTTTCAGATTAAAACCCAAGATTTTATAATAAGTCACCTGCAAGCGTGTACTTACATGACTCATTTCTTTGAGATATTTTCAAGATTATATACTGCGACTTAGATACCGTGCGTATGCTTGTGTTTGTGAATCTTCACACACACTCACATGTATTGTTCGGCACATTTTTCCTTTGTATGAACAGATACAGACCGTGGTCAGAAACATGGCATGGATGAGTTTATTTCTGCTAATCCCTGCAAATTTGACCATGCTTCCCTCTTCAGACTGCTTCAGAGGCAGACCTTGGATCACAGATTGAATGACTCCTATTCTTGTTTGGTGAGTACTGGCTGGAAGATAGATTGAAAGAAGTGAGAAATAGTTGTTACAAAGTAGTCCTTTCTTCCTAGTTCATTCAATAGCTGTGGTTGTGGTTGGAATAAAGGGTCTAATCAATTGGTTTCAAATTTGAAAATTATACACTTGCAAGCTGCTGCTGTGCCACTCAATAGAAAGGAAAGAGACCCAAACTGTCTCTGATATATCAGGTGAAATTTATTGTGTCCTTTATGGAGGTTTGAATAAAAACAGAAGGTTCTGATAATGGGAAGAGCTCCTGCGGTAGGCTTTACTGACACCTGTAGTCACCTTGTGTCAGACATTTTCACCTATCTTGTAATTTTTCATTCCGCTGTGGTGTGAAGGAGGAAAAATGCCAAAAGAAGGGAAGCAGAACCACAGGCACTGTGGTACGTGGGTATATATGTATTACCTGAATTGCAAATAACAAATGGGAGTATAGTTCTTAAACAAAACCAAGTAAAATGCGATCTCTGTATCAAAGTGAATGTTTTTCACATTTAAAGACAGGTGTAAAGGACAAGATAGTGGCATGACATGCTTCCTTATTTGTAGTTGCAGTTTCCCTTTCCTGTACAATATTTTCTATTCTATGCTTTGTGGATGGAACTGCTTCAGATTTTGTTTTCAGTAGGGAAAACTAGGCACAATCTTGTAGAAGTCCATCAGATTATACACAGTTGTTAAATAGGTTTGTGTGGGTCAGACCTTCCTGAGGCTTTTAGTTTTCACCTGTTACAGTGTCCAAAATAGTGACCTCTCACTAAGGACCTAAGATGCCTCATAGCACGTAATTTTTTTCACTATACTATCACCTCAGCAACAAAATAGGATAACTTTTTTTCACTTCTTTCTTCCATTTGTCTGACTAGTCAGGTAATACAAAGATAATGATGGGGCTTTTTAGATCTGTTTGCAGGTGTAAAAAACAGGAACATTGATCATTTGATGACTGTTGATTCCTTTTTAAAATGCTGCCAGATAAGTATGTATAGCAAAAGTTAAAATACTTGTTTTACGTCTGTGGGTTGCACACTGAATCAAAGAAGAGGCCCGAAGGTACATCTGTACAAAGTAATTGGCACTCAAAGAGAAAATGGTTAGCTTTCTAACAGTGCATTGGGGTCAAAATCTTTTTTTTATAATAATAATATAGTAAGACACTTAGTATAACCTTGAAATCAGGAACTTTTAGAAGAGGTTAGGTGAAATACAGAGTGCTATAGCAACCATAAAACTGATGCATTTCTATTTGTTCTTTTTAAAATTCAGCGTTTAATAAGCAGAATGGGTGATCAGTTTTGTTAGATTGCATATTTAACTGTATTTATTAATTTTAAAAATAGGAAATGTCAAGGTAGAAATAAAATGCATGAACATATAATTGAGATCTTGTTTTCCTGAACAGATCATTTCCTATCGTTTGTAAAAATAATGCATCCCTTTATTTCAACAGAGTAACCACATACAATTAAGTTTAAGAATTAATATTAAACACAGTTCTGTATTAAATTACTATATGATCTAAATTGCTTCTACATTGTTCTTGGTATTGGGGAGCTTTTTTATTTTGGGGGGAGGGGTTGCAGTTATACAATAAAAACATGCGGTTATCTAATACTCTCTAGAATCTCTGTGTTTGTGAGACTTATGCATGGTTTGGAGTTGAACAAGGGCAAGGATGGCACGTAATTATAATAATATGACTACACCAGAACGGTATCTTACAGAGACCAATGTTAAAGCAATGAGTTCTTCAAAAATTTGTATTCTTGCCACAGTTTTCTCCTATGAGAATGCACAGAAATTTTAGCAATTATTTCCTTTTGTACTGCTAGGCATCGACATGCAGCATTTTGAAATGTTTTCTGTAACAATGTAGAGACATCAGTGACAATGACAACATAGCGACAGAATATCAATCACAGTAACCACCGTTTGTTATATCTAGGGTTATGATGCATATTATTGCAGAAATTCAGTTAAAATTCTTTTCTTGTTTCTTTCAAGGGAACACCGTATTTTCTAGCAAACACTGTAAACTACATGAGCCATTGCAATATGACTGCCTATTAGTTTAAGAAACTAAGTATTGTTCCGGGTGCTGTGATAAAGCTAAGTGTTCTCTACATCCAGCTGAAGCTCTTTAAAGGCAGTGGAAACATTGACTTCAGAGAAATTAACCATGAGCAAACAAATGCATGAAATAACCTTGAGGTGTTCTTGTTTGCAAATAATATGTTAAATTCAAGAGTTGGGAGTGTAAAATTTAAATTCCTGTCTCATGCAACTCTTATAGTAAAGACACAGATGGTTAGAACCTGATGTGAATATATTTTTAAGTGTTGTTTAGTAGTACTTTCATTGATATTTTGTATAAATATTAAACATCGGAGCTTGCAGTAGTATTCATAAGCAACAGAGAAGTATTGGTCTTCAGCTACTAAACTGGTGTTATAAATACATGACTTGCAAAATCATTTTGCTTATCCAAGTTATTTGTATATTTGAGTTCAGGTGTTCCTCAATCTCTCTTAACCATTTGGCAGGAAAGCCGAGAGGAAAATGTCAGTACAGTTAAGAACAAAGAAACATGCTTATTTGGAACAGCTATGCAGTAGCTGTGGTTTCAGTTTTATGGTTTTCTCCCTGGTGCATCTTGGAAGCTCACTGTGCTTTTTTTTATATATAGTCAGAGCAAGGCCATCAAGACTGTTCTGTTTTACATTGCTACATCAAGAATCAATTAATTTTTTTACGCTCTGGGTTCACTCAAGAACTGTTTTTGTGGTGGGAAGGAGTCGATGCTTCGTTCATGTCTGTGTCAGTGTTACGCTGTTCTGGTGTCATAAAGACTGTCCTCAATGTGCCCCAGAACATTTAATTATTATTTAAGGTCAAACCATACCCAGATAGCTTTTGTATTTCTTTACTAGTATAAGTTGTTAAAAGTGCATGCATGTTGCATGAGAAACAGGATAAACCTTCAAATTGTCATTCTCTCCCATTAAAGTTGCAGCCAAAGGCTACTGACCATACAGAAACTGTGTTAGGATGACTGCGTTAATGTTCCTTGGCATTACCCAAATGTTCTCCCATAGCTTACAAGTAATTACTTTACAAAATTATTTTAAAGTATTAGTTTATTTTCTGTTAGGTTTTGATACAATTGAATCTGTACCAAAATTTGAGGTATTAGTGTGTTTTTGTAAACTGTAATCCTGGTTACTCAGAACCGCAAATAGTTTCCTGACATCTACTCCTCTCAGCAAGAGGGTTATTGTTGGATCTAGCTTCCAGTGCCATGAGCATTAGTCAGTTATAAATGATTCTCCTATAAAAAGTTTATGTAATGCACATAGAAATATATGTTTCTCTTCTTTGTTTGATTTGAAAGCTGTGAGTGGAAAAAGAAATCTCAAAATGTTGTGGGGTTTTTTGTCTTTCTCTTTCAGGGTTGGTTTAGCCCAGGTCAAGTCTTCGTATTAGACGAATACTGTGCTCGCTACGGAGTGAGAGGCTGTCACCGCCATCTTTGCTATCTCAGTGAATTGATTGAACATTCAGAAAACGGTTCTGTCATTGATCCAACCTTGCTCCACTACAGTTTTGCATTTTGTGCTTCTCATGTTCATGGTAACAGGTAATTTAATGATGTATTTTTAAATTCATAGCCTTAGAAGGAAGCAAAAGTATTTACAGGTTCTTTCATTCACCAGGTAGGAAGATTTCTTAGAGATATTGGAGGTTCTATAGAAATTACTATTAAAAAAAATAATCTCCTTTCAGTTCATACTGTTTTAATGCAGTGTGTTTTCTCGGGCATTGTAAAGACATGTCAATTCAAGGCCTAAGGATGTCATCCAGTTCTGCATTCTGCATTTCTGTTGTGTTAGTGAATGGTGTTTCCAGTGAATATATTGAAAAATTTTGCAGTTTAAGGGAAGTTTCGACTCTTTTTCTACACTCTGTAGCTATGTAACTAATGATACTACACTGAGTTCTTCTGGCTGTGCCACCACAAGGAAAAGTAACATATATTGGGAATGTGTTTTGACCCCCAGCCAGGAAGAGCTAGAACACTTCTGGAATTCTTTCCACTGAAGAGGTAGGCTGCTTTAGAAGCTGTTGGTCACAGTGATGCTCTTGGGATGATGACTTCCTTCCACTTGCCAGTGAAAGACTTGAAAAAAACTAAGTCGTTTTGCTGTGCTAAGCACATTCTTTAAAAGAAGCTTTTGCTTCACCTTGTTTTACTCCAAATTGTGAGGGAACTAGCTCTGCTGTTGAACAGCAGGTATTGGAAATAGGATCATTGGATAGCTCAGGTTGGAAGGGACCTCAGGACATCTGTAGACCAACCTCCTGCTCAAAGCAGGCTCAGTTGTGAGGTTAAACCATCTTGGTGAGGTTAAACCATCTTGGTAAGGTTAAACCAGCTTGGTGAGGTTAAACCAGCTTGGTGAGGTTAAACCAGCTTGGCTTTATCCAGTCAGGTTTTTAATCAGTTTGAACTTGCCTTATTTTGGTGTGGTTATATCAGTTGTCTTTTGTCAGCCTCCTAGGAGCAGCTGGGGGTCTGTCATTCAGTCCCCCTAGACACCACCCGCTCTGCAGGCTGAACAAGCCCAGCTCCCCAGCCTTTCCCCAGAGCACGTGCTCTGGCTTCCAAGTGTCATAGTGGCCATGCACTGAACGTGCTCCAGTTTCTTCATGTCTTCCTCATACTAGAGTGGGGCAGGCAATCTGTCAAATTCTAGGACACCATGCATTTATACCCTACTGTGCAGACTAGATTTGTAGACTGCTGAGAAAATATGTTTTAAAAGTTCAAAAACAACAAGGGAAAATCCAATAGAAAATACAAAATCCAACTGATCAGTCCTGCCACTAGGGTAAAACCTACTCACAGTCCCAAAAAGGAATTGCTGTGATGCTGTCAGTATCCCCAGGGGAGATCAGGAAAGCGAGGTTTTCTTCCCAGCATGTTTGCTTATGTTGCCTTACAACCCGTCAGGTTGTACTTGTCCTTGAGACAGTGAAGAAGGGACATTGTTTCCCTCATTGGCTCAGGCAAAGCCTCATCTGTAAGAACAGGAGCTCAACATTTGTGACCTGAGTGATTTGGTTGTGGGAGATTAACATTATATAATCCTTGATAATAATATTCAAAACTAAAATGTTTTTGAATGTGCCTGAAATACTTTCAAAAATCTTAACGTTCATACTGATAAGTTAGGAGATTTGTGGCTTTAACTTGGTAACCTATTCTCTGTAAAAGCATGTCTTCTTTTGTCAGTTCCTGAAAAACATGGCATGTTCATATTTCCTATGGAGTCTAAGACTTCCTTGTTTCTAGCCTTTTTATTATTGGTTTCAACCTAACAAGAGAAATATACAGTGATAATTGCTCAAACTTATTTCAAGAATTCAAAAGAAAGGTAGATACATTTCTTTTTATTTCATAATTTAAGTGAAGGACAACAGTGTGTGCAGTGCATGAAAATATCTCAGGGAGCACATCATTTACACAGTGGTAAGCACTCTGTTTGTATTCTGTCTATTCCCTCTGTACAGATACTCTCTGAATAGCATTATGAGTGTTTTAGGAATAAAAGAAGTGTTGAACAGAGAGGGTCTGACTAGAACTGAGATATTGTAAAAAGGAAGAAAAAAGAAACATGAAGAAAGAAGAAAAGTAAGTCAAGGACAGAAGCAGACACACTCACTGAGGATGACAGACACACATATACGCACATAATACAGCCACTCATTCATCTGCCACAGCACTAAGAAACAGTAAAAGGGAAAAAAGAATTTCACAGACAATGCACGACAGGCCAAAGTTCTAGGCTAATCCTTGGCGTTATACATCTTAGTTTTATAAGTCGGGCTGAGAATTAGAAAGACCACAGAACAAAGACAAAGAGCTTTATTCTCTGGGCATGATGCATTCAGTTTATGTTTCACCTTTGCTTCTCAGAGGGATCTTAGACCTTCCACTAGCCTGAGAAAGATCATCAAAAATTATCTTGAAGTCAGGTGATAGAGGAGCATGTGGAAATGCAGCCATATAGTTCGAATTATCAATTTCTTTTAGGCATGAATTTTCAAGTAGCAGGCAATCTAATGACATCACTCAAATGATCAGATAAAGGTGTCACTCACCTTCATTTCTGGTAGTCCAGTGAGGAGAAACCCGAGCACAAATCAGAGCAAATCTTCAAAATCTAACAGGGCCATACCAGGACATATGCTGAGCACATCCATGACTACATCTGATTTGCTAAATAAAACTGGTAAGGAAACAGTCTTACACGATGCGTCCCAAGCGTCCATTATTCATAGGCACTCTCCGAGATCCCAGGCATGGTTGTGGGGTTGCATGTACTGAATACTGCTCCCGGTAAACACTATGAACAAGGCTGAATCAGCTTTGGCTCTTTCCTCCCTTCATGTATCTTCAGAACACCTCTGGCAGATTTTGAACCCTTGGGTATCCCTGACGCTCTTTTGCTGCACCCTAGGACTTGAAATACAAACTGTTTTATGCTGCAGGCTGTAATGCTCTTGCAGCCTGTAATGCAATAACCATGATTTTATTTCAAAACACCTGGAATCAACATATAAAAATAAATTGTTGTCCTAGAGCTTCAGGGACGTTGTGGAGCACTGAGGAGACCTGAACCAAGCTTTGGCATAGACTGTATGCAACAGACCTTGACACCTGGTCTCAGGACCAAAAAACAGATCCCAGCTGTTTTCTTTCCTGAGACGAAGGTATAGGTAACAAGTTCTGACAGAGCTATCAAGCATACTGGCACTTACTGCATCTCATGCCAGTGTGGTTGGTTTGTGACCAGTAATGTTTATGCAGTGTGCTGAGTCCTAGACTGAGGAATTCAAGCTTCCTTCGTGCCTTTCCTTTCCGGCTTGGAAGAGCATTACGACTGGGCCATCAAGCTGCTTATGTAGAAAAGGTGTTTCTACTTTTGTGGATGGCATTCTTAAGACACTCGCTTCCTAACAGCCAAAAAGCAAAATATTTTAGTAAAAGAATAGCCTTGCTGAGTGGTTAAACAGAAACACATCTTTGTTTCTGAATCACCTGATTCCTTTTCTTCCAGTAAAACAGCTTTTGCTGGCTGTGCTTCTGATGCTTTCTAACTTTACAATAACATCTCCTTTGGCTCCGCCTCATGATGTTTTTCTTCTGAAATGTTCCTCTATATGGTCTCCATCAAAGTCATTAATTTACAAGTGAACTTCTCACACCGCAGTCATGCATATGTTTATGTGTCTCTGGTAAAAGCAAAATGGTCAGGACGAGGAACTGTAGGATATTCCTGAAGGCTTACACTTCAGTCTAAACAGTCCAGGTAGGAGCTATTGTTTTCTTCCCCATCATGATCACTTTTTTCTACTTTTCATGCTGTGACTTCTATTCAGTCCCTCTTGTCTGAAATGGATCTTGGTGGGTATCACATGAAGTGCAAAGTGACTTCTTTCCACCTGCTGAGTTACAGACTGAATTGAAAAATTCAAAATTCAAGCATATTCCCTGGTTATACCATTTTCTATTCAGAAAGAAATCTGATTTATTGAAAGTTCATATATGAGAAGTGAAGGTGAAAGTAATGCTACAAAAATAGTTTATGACCAAAGATAAATAGTTTCTTTCTGCCTTCATTTTGAAATCTTCAGCGCATGTGTGTTTGCACAGAAGAACAGTCATATTGAGTCAGGATTCTTCTAGGCCAGTCAGTCGTGTGTCTCCAGCATTGCCCTCCTTGGAGTAAGAGAAGGGCAAGCAAATGCAATATTTCCTCTTAATACTCTTTCAGTCTCCAGTTCTTTGTGGCTCAAAATATGCCTGTTCACTAGCCTGGAGTGAGTCTCTGTTCAGGTACTTGTCCACTGCACCCCTGAACCTGCATAAGCCCTTTGCACCCTCAACACCTTTGGCAGCAAGTTCCACAACTCAGCCTCCTCTTGCCTGAAGAACTCTTGCTTTGAACTTGACTCCTACACATCTCAATTCATTCTCTGTTGCTATTAGAAGAGACGGAGGAGAGAAAAAAAATAAAAACCCTTCTCTGTTTTCTCTTTGCTATTTAAGATTCAAAAGTATGAGTGAACCATGCACTGATTATGCTGGATGGATGTTTTCTGCTAATTCCTTATCTGTTTCTGGTCATTCCCAGTGCTGATTTGATTCTTTGACTGCTACAGAATGCTTTCTTTAAATTATCCACCATAACATTAAGATCTCTGTCCTGAATAACAACTGATTTTTTTCTTACATTTATCTATCTTGATCATTGTTTGCTGTTTTATTGCAACTTGATTTCATAAAGTCCTTCTGCGGTTCCACACTATGCCACATAACTATCATTGCAATTAAATTTACTATCACCTCCCTTCTTGGCTGTTTGCCAGGTCATTTATGAATACTGTAAAACAATCCAGGTCTCAGCACAGAGGAAACTCTTCTGATAACTTATCTTCACTGCAGCTACTCACCATTTATCCCTATTCTCTTTTTTCACTGTAAATGTAGGGACTGTGACTCTTACTCCGTGCCTGCTTAATTGCCTTAAAAGCTTTTAGTTAGGGACTCTGACAAAGGTTTTTGGAAATCCAGGTACTTCATATAAGTCAGGTCGCAATCATCCACTTGTTTTTGATCCCTTTAGAGAATTTCAAGAAGATCAGAAGGTAAGTTTTCTCTGCTTTATGGCTTCAAAGCTGGACTTCTCCACAACAGTTATTTAACTAATTTTCTTTAATTTTATCCCTAAATATTCTTATATTATAGTTCCTTTTAATCTTATGGGATGTATGTAAAGCTTACTGGCCTGTAGTTCTGCTTACCTACCCTGGATGTTTAAACTGGTCTCACATTCTTTACATCCCTTTTTTCAGGAAGAAGTGAGAACTTTCACACGACCATAGGTAATTCAGTTCTGGCTCTGTCATCTTACTGCTCTTCATTTATTTAATTTCTTCCAGAAGCTTTTTCTTAGTTGCTTTAATTTGGGACAGATTTTGTGCTGAAAATAAAGGAGTTTTTTGGTTGGTTGGGTTTTTTTCTCCAGTGTTCCAGCACAGGTGTCTTCTTCATTTCCTTCATAATAAACACCAGTCCAAGAATTAATTTCATATCTCTTCAGTAGCCTTGCCCTCTCTGAGAGCTCCTTTTAGATCCGTGCCATCATTTGGCACTATAGACTCTGACTGGTCTCTTGCTCCTGTTATGCTTGGTGGAAATGTCTTAAAGTGGAGTAAATGAACACATAAGAGAAATGAAACTGTGGAAGCTTTGGAGAGTGCTATGCATTCATGTATTTCTTTTCATTTTTCAATGTTTTGTGATAAGGACCATTTATTGTAATTTTACACTTCGTGTCAAGTGATAAAAGAATGTTCATCCCTTTCAAATCTGGGACAAGGAACTTTGTGAAAATAAGGAAAATAATATCGTATTTCTCTGTGGAGCTTCTGAATAGATATTTCCTTCTCTTCTGACTAAATTAACTCTAGAGTTAAAGTTAGGTTGTCTGTATCTTGCTAGTTTCTCCTTCATTTTATATCTTTCATAAACAATATCTAGTAAGATTTAATCTAAAATTCCAGAACTTAAGTCAGTAGTTTCACCATTTATGTGCGCATGGTCACCGTCTGACATGAAAGTTTTTGTTTAGTTGATCTATTCCCAGAAGCGTTATGTTTTTATATATACAATTTTCTAAATAAAAATATTTGAATAGCATGTAGCCTTCTTAAGTTTTCCCAAGAAGCTGTTGCTAACAGGATTTTGTGGAACCTTTCCACTTTAAGCCGTTGAAAATGCATCCTCTTTCTTATCCATTCTCAACCCCACGTGTTCTGTCTGTGTTGTAATGATAGCAGGGGCAAGATCCTTTTTCACTGGTTTTATTGGCAATTGAGCTTTCTGCTTTAATCTTAGATCTGTTCCAAGGCTGTCCAGCAGCTGGAGGAAGGAGCCTGAGGTCCCTTACAGTGTGAATGTTTAGGGGAGTGTGTTACATCAGAAGTTACATTCTATCAGCCTTCCAACATCTTATATAAATTCTCTCTTGTGTTTGATACAGCATGTAGAGAGACTTAACAAGCGTCATACGGTTTTGTAGTTTGTCTCATTTTTCTATCAGTCCTCTATAATGGAATTGTTGAGAGTAGATTTCTCATACTTGAAAGCGTGTTTTCATTTGGAAGTCATTTTGGTATCAGTCACCATTTACCCAGAATAATGGAATGAGAAAGTACACCTTTTAGGATTGATACGCTATAGCTGTTCGTGCTTCTAGATGAGAAGCACTGTCCTCTCAAAACTGGAAAAACTAGTTGATCCTTGAACAATTCTATCCCTTTGCTTCAAGTGAATGTAATCTTCCCCTTCTCTAAGGCTCTTTGGGCAGTGCAGAGAACAGAACTTTTTCACTAGGTCTTTCAGTTTTATGTACTACCCTGTGCCAAGCATCTTCCATCATCAAGTTTGTCCTTCATTTTTTGGAAGCTGATCATCTCCAGGATATATGGAGCTCAGAGGAAGGTAAATGTTCTTTAATTCAATCTGTATTCTCCTTTTTAAGTGATTCACTTCTGAATATCATACCCATAAGCCTCTCTAAATAGTTACGTTTGTTGGGTTTTTTAATTCATACTGTTCAATTAGTGACAGAGCTTTCCAGGCATTACTGTTGTAAATAACCACAAGAAAGTTATCAGTAGAATTCTCCTTATTTCAGAGCTAGAAGCAAAGTTTTTCATCCTGCTGCAGGCACCAAGTGAAGCCATGTTGACCTCACCTTTATTTTAAGGGAGGATACTATCCTGTGATGGAAACTGCTAGTAACTATAATAATGTTACAATAAAATGTGTCTTCACTATGATATTAACAGAGGCACATTTTTTGACATATCTAAACAAAAAATCCTCAGAGAAATTGTCAATAGAAAATTAATCACATTCACATATTATTAAGAAATATTAGAACAAAGTTCTGCATATTTACTTACCATCTTCAGCAATGAAGGAACAGCTAATGCTATTCCATAGTCTCACCTTTCCTAAACACTGTACGTTGTTTTCTCATTAATTTCCTCTGATTAATGCTTATACATACCCTTATACTTCCAGTGAAATGATGCTATATTAGCACATGCTTCGCTTTTTAGTAGAAGGGAATTAATGAATCCCACCTAAATATAACCGCTTAAAAAAACATTAAAATTAACCTGATTTATCATCTTAATCTGTTTTAGTGGCTTTCAGAATTGGTCTTTTTCATTCACTTGTGAAAAAGAGAGTGTGACCTGTAAGCAGATGTAGGATCAGCCTGAGAAATGCATACAGCAGAAGGCTCTATTGTGCCAGTTTTTTGTCAGAATGTTTGAAGAATAGTTAATAAAAACAACAAAATGCTCGGTCTTCAAGTGCCTGCTGGTTAAAGCTATGTTTAAATGTCACGTGATAATTTGCTCTCTTCATTTTCTTTATACTTTAATAAAAAGTCGTCTGCTCTGCCTGCTTCTAAGCTGATAATGATGTAAAACATTGCTTCTCTTAGATTTGTCTTACATAAACCATGAGCTCTGCAAAAGCAGAGCAATTAATGCAATTGTGTTTTAAAGGAAAATGTGGGTATTAAAGTCCTTGGGTATTAAAGTCCTATAGATAGATAATCTACATCAAAATTCTACACAATTTGATCTTCAGTTTACTAAGAAACAAGAAGTCATACTTTTATCTTGCTAATTTGAAAATTGTCACTGTTCTTCCATTTTGTTGTATGTCCTACTGAATTTAAAAACAAGTGCTCTTAGAAAGCACTGAAGTCTTCTAAAACAATTTGTTTCTAGGAGCTGAGATGACATTTAAGTTTTGGTTTTGCTTTCACTATGCCCTTGAAATGTAGTTTATTATATAAATGTCTCAAAGTAAGACCTTAGCTGAAGTATTTTTCTTGTCTTTTTCTTGTTTTTCATCATGATTCCTCATCTTCCTCTGGCAGATTCTTTTGGTCAGCCTGTTCTCATCTGTGTGTGTTTGTGTACGTGTTAGAATATCAGTCTGTGCATTTCTCTCCACATACTCTTTTTTTTTTTATGACAGATCAAAGTGATGGTCTGTGTTTTTAATGGAGAAAGCTCACTCAAAAGACTTTAAACGTTTTTAAAATATGCAAAATCACCAGTATCAATGATGTTAACGGAGGCAAAAAGTCAGTCATGTTCAACTGGTATTTCACAAGGCTGTCTCGACAAAGCAGTCTTGCTTACGGTAAAAATTCACTCTCTGAGAGACCACTAGGAGAAGCTGTTTCCAAAGCTAAGCGCTGGAAACAATCTGCAGTCAACCCAATCTCCATCATAGCTAATTCCCTTTGAAACTGCAATACCATTTTTAATCTCACATGCCATAGCTATTCACAAGAACCTTAATCCTACAATGCATCAAGTGACCTTTGCAAATTATTACAGATTTTAAGACATCTAGACATCAAAATATTTCTAGAGGCTACTCCAAGTTTTAAAGGTATATATCAAGTGAGGAAAAACAGTCCATTCTGAGAGGAAAACCGAAGTCCACCACCTAGTCAATCAGATTCCCTACCGTTAACTGCCATCGGGACAGCAATCTTGCAAGATTGTCATAGTAAAAGTTTCTTTAAAAATTCTGGCCAATCTCTATTATTGGTGGTATTATTTAAGCGTCTCCTGGTCGAACAGCTGCTTCCCACTTGAATTTACTAGCTCTAGTTCATGAGGTATTATTTCAAATCTCTTTTGATATTTAAGTCTTAGTGAATTAAACAGTTTGAGATGTGACCAGAGACAGCATTATATCTGTGCCAGTTAGACAGTGATCTAAGCAGACAAGACAGGCCAATCCAAATTCAATTGACAGAGTTCTCAGAAAATGGAAAACTAATATAAGAGAGAGAGAGAGAAGGCTTCTCAGGTTTTGAGTGTTCACCGTTTCACCTGATTCTCTAATCCCAAAAGCAGCTGTGAAGAATAAGGAGAAAAAGAATGTGGAGGAAAGGCAAATTTACTATACCTTCTTGAGAAGATAGGTTAAAATGAGAACTCTTCTTAAGACAGTCCATTAATTTTTGTGGCTGAGTTCTTGAAAGAGAGATCCCAAGATGCAATTAGAAAGCTGAATACTAGTTTTGAATTGAAAAAAATGAAATCCAAACCACTATCCATAACACATGGGGTAGTAAGAAAGGTGGTGGTGTTTTCAGTTGCAGAATACTTCCTGCATAGTTTATGGATGACCTGAACCTTTAAAAATGAAATGACTGCTTGAGTCTGGTTTTACTTGGCAGGCACAATAATTTGTAAATATAAACAACCAGGTCAAAACAGTGCTATTTTGTTTTATTCTGTCTTTTAAAGCAATTTAAAAAAATCTAGAAGACAAAATGAGTGGGGATTTAAAAGACAAAATGAGTGGGAAATAGTTTCATATTTTCTATTTTTTCTATCTCAGCTCATCTCAGAGTCAGATTTTTTTTTCTCAGTAGTAGACAGATACTCCCAAGAGTAGCAAAAAATTATCACCAGCACAATATGTGTCTCAGAACTGTGTTGCAAAAAATGCATTTTTATATTCTGCTTGTTGCATTAAAGCTAACAGGAAGAAACGAAATAATGATTCAGAGTTTGTGCTTGTTTCTAAAAGCATGTTTTCAAGAGAGAAGTTTTTCAGTGTTATAGACGGTACAATTTTCTAACACCTTTTTGTGTGCTCTTTCTTTTTTTTCTGGGACAATTGATTCTATGCAAACATTGACTGAAAATATATTTAACAGTTGGGAAAATTTTAGGTGTTGTCAGCGAGGTTCTTCGTGACAACAAACTCAGTGAAGTGACAGGTCCCCGGCACGTAGTGATCCTAGCCTTAGTGCAGGTTGACAGATACGACATCCTACTGGCTCACCTTTTTCACTTACTGCTATCTGGACCCCTAGGTCTTTTCTGTCATATATATGACATGCCTCAGCGAGGTTTAATATGACAGAACTATTTACTTTATCACACCAGCACACGATCTCTCCTGACAATGAAATCACGCAGTGCAATTTACTTAAATTTGAGCCTGGTCCATCTGTCAAAAGGATGAGGTAAAGTATCCTGGCATCCATCAAAAGAGAGAAGATAAGTTATTTGCTCTTTCACATCAAATTTATACAATAGTATATTGATGTGCCTGGTTACTCATACCTCTACCATATATGATTTTTATTGTTGTCTTCACAATAATTTAAGGAATTCAGGCATTCTTTTCACCTTGACTTGTCAGATCACAAACGTAAGTGTTTTAAAGTGTGAGAAAATTGTTTATGTCATGACCAGGTAGCAACTTATCCTTCCTAGATATAAGTATAGAGCAGAAAGTTAAAGTAATGATTTAGAAAAAGATGTTCATAGACTCGTAGAATGATTCTTACAACACTCAGAGAATGTTGAATTTATTCAAGTCACTTTACTACAATTTTCTCAGTTCTAGAAACAATGAGATACAGTTCTGAAGGCTCTGGAGGCGGTAGAGGGCAGATCTCCACTTAGTGTCAGGGATGTAAACTCAGGTGGAAGTAGCAGCTGTTTTGTAACCCTAGAGCTGGCAGTTAAGAGAGTGATGGGAAGTTTTCAGATACTTCTTTTTAAAGTATGCTGTATGTGGGGAAGTTGTGATTGCACGGCAGAAATACCGTTTGGGAAGTGTGTTTTTAAATTTCTTTAAATTCGTCACTATTTTAATATGCATTAATAACACCTTTAGGCTAAGACTTTACACTGTCTGCTTCACATACTTAATGCAAGGCTTATTTTTAATTATTAGGACTTAAATTTGATGTTTAAAAAAATGCCAGTGCTTTTGTTTTTTTAAAGACTATTTTTTGTTGCATCCTTTATGCTATGGTTATATGGAAGTTTTGTTTACATGTTGCTATTTGGCATACAATAGTATGGGATGGGGAATCAAAAAAAAATCTGTGCTTGCTTTAAGCAGGCAGATTCCGAGGTGTTGCCTGCTCTTGCTTTTCTCACTGTAGTTTGCCTCCTACCTTTATTTTAAAATAATTTTCAGCCTTACTGTGCCCCTGGGAAAATATCTGGAAGATTCAGTGAGTTGAAATTCAACAAGATCCAAGTAGACCTCTCTGTTGTGCCAGTAGTACTAATTTTCTTGACAAAGGATATTCTTTATCTTTGGGAATGATTTGGGAGAGATATATGCTACCTCATGTTTATATTGAGATCAGGTAGAAACTTAGGACATGAATTTAGAAGTTCAGCTCAAAAGTTAAATTGTTTGTCTAGTTGCAGTCTGTTTTTAACTACATTCGCAAGTCCCTGCTTGTCCTTCAGGGGAACGGGAAAGGAGAGTTAGCACATGTTAACTGAAAGCTTTAAAAATAAAGATCACTGTTCAAAGAGCACTCAGCATGAAGAGATATCAATGATTATTAAATATTTAATATTACAGGCCAGATGGAATTGGAACAGTATCTGTTGAAGAGAAAGAAAGGTTTGAGGAAATTAAGGACAGACTTTCCTCCCTTTTAGAAAACCAAATAAGCCATTTCAGGTAAGTGTATGATATATTCAATGAATGCTAAATTTATTCTGGAAGGATTTTATCATGGTGTTTCAATTTTGTGCTTGAACAAGTGGAGTTAAAGTAATAGTATAGCTGCAAAGAAATTTTGAATATGTTAAATCTGGAATAATTTATTTACACAAGTGATTGTGCTTAAAATTTACGTGTGTATCATGTGAACTGTAATTTTCTGTGGTAGTGAAGATTGTTCAAGAATATAGGCCTGGTTTTTGTTGATGCTTTTAAACTTTAAACTTTCTGTAACTCTAACTAAGAAAATTGTCTGAATGAAAATGCCATAGCAATTTCTGGATTAGTACTGATCAGAAAAATTATGGGAGTAGAGATCATCTTTGATAGATGGCAACTAAATCTGTTCTAGATCTCTAATGTCATTATCTTGGTTTCATAATATACTTATCTTTCCTAAATTAGCTAAGGTACATCATCCTCAATCTGTCATATGTAAGGACTGTCAATACCAGTGGAAGATGTTTAGGGAAGGAGTACAAGAAATGGAGTGAACATGGGCTGCTATTTCCTTCTGGTTTTTAGTAACTGATGGTTTATGAAGCTTAGCATAAAAATGGCTTGTAGACCACCAAAACTGTTAGTTTATCATACTAAACCACCCTATCTGTTATTATTCTGTCAATCTAATGCTTTTTTAGAATGTATTTAGAGAATGTTTTTGTCTCTCTATCATCTTATGACATCCAGTTCCACGGTTTAAATAGTGCTGAGTGAAGCAGCTGTCTTTTGTTTGGCAAGGTTTGCTATAAGTTTGTTGGATGCCCCTCTGGTTTGATGAGGTAAATGCCTCCTATTCACTGGTATCTGTCACGTCAATAACTAGGTCGTTGGGGATTTTTTTAAGCAGAGAGGACATGGCAGTCTTCTCTTGGGACTTTGTCACCATATTAAACTAAAGAGAGCTAGGATTCTCCTTGGATGGTGTTCCTTTGGGGAAAAAAAATTATCCTCACTTCCTTTAACTCCTTTAAAGATTCTTCCCTGACACATTTTCTGTTTCCTGACTCCCATGGGACTAAATAGATATTGCCAGAGAAGTTATACAGAGCAGCAAAGGACAGACAAAGGTCTTGGAAAGGCAGGAGGAGAGTACTGACAACATAACCTGCAGGGGGAAGGAAAACTTGGGTTTGTGCCAATCTTCTCGTGCTTGCTGCAACGTACTTATGACCATATCCTGTGAAGTTTATGTTAGAAACACAGTGTGACCCAAAAGTTATTGAAGCAGCAGAAGCCTTAGGGATACGTATGGAGAGGTAAGGGAGATGGAGGAGCAAGAAGAGAGGCTGTACATCTTCAAAATGATTCTGTTTGCCTGCAGGCCTTCATGTGCATGAGACTAGTTACAAAATGTGTAATGCTGTCTGGTGATATCTAAAAAATTAATTGAATTGGTACAAATAAAGGTAAAACCCGTCATGTCTACTTACCTACACACTAGAGTATGTTGATAAGCTTGGGCTGTATCAGTGGCCATAGGTTCTTTCTGCCTCACTCTTGATCAGTTTTGAGAGAATTCAAACAACATTAGAAACTTCTCCTTAATAGCAACTAAATGTGTCATTCAAAGATTAATTCCTCCACCCTTCAGAGGACTCTAAGGCTTGCCTTAAACTTTTATTTAATCAAGATAGACAAACAGTACTCTGCCAGGTGAAGAACAATTATTATATCTTTCTCTGAAGAAATGTTAGAAATTAAAAAAAAAATAGGTGGAATGTCTCAATTTAAATGAGGATACTGGCATAATACTGGTAGAATCAGTGCTGCCCTGGAATCTGGATTTATAAAGCATATGGAATCACAATATATGACATCCTTATACAGAATTAGCATTAGACTTTTAAAGAAAACCTTGACTCAAGTAATGTGAAAAGATCACCCCTATCATTAATTAACAAAGAATAACCTTGGCTGTGATATTGCTTTCTTAAGAAAACATGGTATTAAAACCACTCCATCAAAATTGTTGTGATAACTGCGAAATGCTGAATATTTTTTAAAATACATTCAGCAGCAGCAATTGATGCAAAGCATGCACTATGTGTCTCTGTTTTGGCCTTATTGTCCCTGAATGCCCTGATTCCTTGTCACCTGGCAGTCCCACCACCTCCCATGCTGGCTCCCTGCTTCCACTGTTCTTTCTGTTGTCGTTTTGCGCATCCATGCTGTTTATGTGTGCCCTAGAATATTTTAGAAACTTTCATATCCTTCTTGTTCAGATAGGTTTTACAGTTTTTGAATACCATATTCTCTACAATAACTTCTTTATCTTCCTCGTGGAGTCACATAAAGGGTTGGTTTTGTTTCATTTTTTGACCATGGATTTTTTCAGTTACGACATACATTTGACTTGTGCTCCTACTTTTTGAATTTTCCGTAAGGGTGCTTGTAAGTAGAAATAATGCAAGGGAAGGAGGAGACAAAACACCTGAAGATGTGTACTGTTTTAGAATGACTTCGCACCTAAGAGTCATTAAACCTGCTTTGCCGATTTGTTAACCTGTTCTTAAAAATTGTTAGCACTACAGTAAGAAAGAAACAAACTGAGGCAAAGCAAATATTGAAATTCTTCCTGTGGGAAATCCTTTCCTGACCTCATTTTCAGGGCTTTGTTTTGGCTGACCAAAATGTATGCCTGAAATTTACTGGTCTGAATCCTTTTATCATTAGAAAAGATTTTACTAGTTGAAAACATTAGAATACAAAGCTACCATTCTCAGGGAGTAATAATATGAAAAATATAATCTCAGCCAAGTAGAAAATCCTTTTTCCAATTGGGGATATCCCAGCAAGATTTTATAGACAGGATTAATAGAGGTTACCGTTGCCTGAGCATTGTAGTCTCATTGAGCTGATATATTGGATCATTCAGTAGACATGAAGACATTTCTACATGAAGTAGAAACAAAAAACAAAGCTATGAATGGGATCACTTTTTAGTTTACATAATTTTAGAAGTGTTGAGACAGAAGTGGGTATGGTTAAATTGATAAAATTTAAGATAATGTAAAATGCTTTTCCGAACTATTTATAGTAAAATAAGCAAAATTATGGAATATCTGCAGATATCTCTGTTATTCCCAGATATTTCTAGAAACTTAAACATCTGACATTTTATCCTTATCTTAACTCAATATTAAACCAAGATATAATACGCAGAGTGCTACTTCACAGCTCCAGTTGCTGTCATGGATACATGAGAAACAGTACATCTTTCCAGGAAGATGTCAAGCTCATCAGAGACCATTAAACATCCTTCATAGTTGAGAAAGTGGAAGTGAAGCTTTTTTGCTTTTGTATTTATTCTGTACTTAGGCCTTAGCTGCTGGTGGGCTGATACTGCTGCTCTATATATGTATATGCTCCATGGGAAACGACTGAAGAGGCCTTCTGCTTTCATTAGTACTTCGAGAATGGGGGTCTTCTGCTAACATAATTTTATGCAAGCTGTGTACAGTTACAGCTCAAAAGTAAATTCTTAACTTAGGTATTACAATTCTAATCATTTTCCTCTTTTTTTTTTTTCCTCTCATTTTACATTCTAAGATACTGTTTCCCTTTTGGACGTCCTGAAGGAGCTTTAAAAGCCACACTTTCATTACTTGAAAGGGTAAGTTTTAAATTCTTCCTGAGTACTAAGCCTGCATTTCTCTTTTGCTTTCAAGCTGCAGAAAGCAGACTCATGTCTTCTCAGGTGTTATGCTACTGGTTCTAATTGCTCACTGGGAGCTTTTTTTCCCATTGTCTTTCCCCATTGCTGATGTTGTCTATACTGTTAAATAGCATTAAAAACCTTCTATGTAGCCCAAATAATCTTCCATAAATGCATAATCTGAGTCAGTTTAAGTAAAGCCTATATGCAGCAAATGACATGGGAAGCTATAAATGTAAATGCCTGCCCAGCAAATCCTCTTGTATTGACTGGAAGGAAGAAGACCTTGTAATGGTAAAAGCATCTCAGTCATCTCTAAGGAAAGAGAACTTTAAATTCCCTTAGAGATTCCAGAAGAATTGTACCAGCAGGAGCCTGATGAAGGTATGAACACAAAAAAAGCTTAAATCCCAGTCTGTGTAGCTTTGCCAGAATCTGAGAGGTCTGATCCTGGGGAGGGTCAGTTGTTCTGCACTGCAGAACACTCCATGGATAGAGATTCTGTCTTAGAAAATCTCTGCCGTGTTCAAAAACACAGAGAGAGTCTGGCAAGATATGTTTTCTTTCACTTATAACCTCAGCGATGGTAGCGCTGTGTAGATTTCTTTGTGTTGTATAAAACAGCCATTTCCTCTGACTGTTCCTGCTGTTTACAAATGGCAATGGTACTCTATCTTTTGCTCAAGCAACACCGTTGTCAGTCTTGACTAAGAATAAATGTGCATTCCTGAATTTGTGGATGCCAAATGAGTTATTTTACCAGTCTTTGAAAATTTGGGAAAAAAAAATCAGATCCAGAATGAGAGAATTTGAATGCTGTAATTTCACTTGCTGATAATCCAGAAGTTTGTTAAAAAAAAAACAGGTTAACAAAGGTCAATATGTGGTATGTGTGTGCAAGTAATAGACGAAGTCTGCTTTGTGACTATGTCTTCCTAATAACTTCTCTGTTGCTGAATCTGTTTTCTACCATACCCTTCTCCAGACCGTATCTCTTGATCCCTCCCTTTGACAGTAATGTATAGATATGTTTTATAAGGGTGTGGCTTGTCTGGGGATCCACTGGAGAATGATTTTTAATAGTTTAATAGTGAGTTATCTGTTAAAATGTGGTAAAAACGCATTAAATGTGGTAAAAACATACTGAGTTTTGTTTACACCTACCTGTTGAAAGTTAAGGGAGTATAGAATTAAAGTAAAAATGCAAGTGAATTATTAACAATATTTGTTCATTTTTAAATAGTAATTCAGAATATATAATTGCATTTGTATGAAGAGGTATATATTCTCAATTTACCTCACTTAAAACAGGTGATCCATTTTATCAAATATTATCCTATTTTATCCTAATATTTATCCTGTATTTTAAAAACTGGCAGGTTTTGGAAAGCTTTATATGATCTGTTCTTGTACTTGTCTATAATAAAGTATTCTGCCAGGAGTTCAGTGTTTTCCCTGCCTACTATAGATGAGGTCATGTTGAATTTGAATAACTTTATGACAGAAGAAAAATCAGTATTAGCTAGCTCTGATAGTGGTGTTCACAGTTTCTCCTTTATGCTGTTGAAGAGTCAATGGTTATGCAATGGCTGAAGCTTTTCCACAGGTGAGAACCAAGAAAATTTCCACATCCTCATCTTTAGTGGGCACCATGGTGCAGCCCATCCACGGAATGCTCTTGGTTATACTGCTCTTGGCGTCACCCAGACAAGGCTGGCTGGCATGCTGCAAGGTGCCAGACAATAGGGGTGTTGTATATAAATACCATGTAGTCAGTCAAACCAGGGTTGAACAGAAAACTTCAAAGATAAATGTCTAGTTCCACCAGCTGAAATAGGTCCTTTTTGATTTTTGCCTTTATCAGACCTGTAGTAACTTTAGGATACTTTTATCCCTTTCCCTTGAGTTTTCGGTAATAACTGTAACAAAGTGGTGTAATTGCCTCTGGCACAGGTTTTAATGAAGGATATTGCCACTCCCATACCAGCAGAAGAGGTGAAGAAAGTGGTTAGAAAATGTCTGGAGAAGGCTGCCTTGATCAATTACACTCGACTCACAGAATATGCCAAAATAGAAGGTTAGTACCGCAATCAACTGCCAAAGTGTCTGTAAAAGCCAAAAATACCTATTAGCTGAATATTCTGTGAGCAGCCCTTTCCCTCTTCAGAAGAAACCTCTTCCACAGCAAGGGGAAATGTCTCATTAAAATCTCAGCTGGTGAACTGTGGAGCTTTTTCCTATTCATTGCTTTAATATGCCTCCTGGGACCCTGTTTGAATGGAAGACTAGGACTTCCTAATTTAAGTTGCCTTTTGTCCTTACTTTTGAGTTCTCCATAAATCTAAAAGGTTGTTTATTGGTTATTTTTTATTTCTCTAACTATTTCTAGTAATTAACTACTAACAGGAAATTGTTTCCTTAACAGCAATGACAGTGCCTTGAAACTTGAGAATTCTGGTATAGATGCTTTTCTGATGTACTTATAAGGCAGACATATAGATAAGTGTTATTTATTTTTGCTGTTGTGTTGTCATATGTATAATAAGAATCTGAGTATTAAAACTTTAATTACATCCTGATTTTCCGAATGAGTTAATGGGACGAAATACTAGATTTTGTGGTAAACAGAAATTTTTCTGGAATTTACTTCTGTTCGTGAAAGTTCATCATGAAATTAACCATGATTTTCCTCAAAAAAAAGTTGTCTAGTATACAGAGTTTCATTTTACTATTTGTAAACCTTACGTAGAACTAAAAGGAAGTGGTAGTCATAGTAGACAAGTAGTCTTGTCAAGACATAACTGTTATTCTGCGTAAAGCACAGAAAGCGTGAGCTATATCTGTATAGATATAATCAGGAATAGGAAACAGTGTGTGCACGTCTATGTAACTGGATTTTTGGAGGTAGAGTCAGTTAACAGAAAAATATATGAAGGGTGAGTTCTTTAAAAAAAAATCCAAATTGTGTGCATATTATGGGATATTTTTATAGCATCTTTTTCTAGCAATAGACTGGAAAAACTGGAGTTATCATAGCAGCAAAATTAAGGAGGCCCGTGTGTTTAGCAATATTATAAAGCCACCTTTTTTTCCTTTTTCCATTTCTGCTCAAATTCCCTGAAAAACATGAGTTAACCAAACTCAAAAATGATTAACAAAAAACTCATCTCATCACTATAGCAACCAGTATTATATCATGGGAGTAACAACATGAAACCATCTTAGTAACCAGTTTATAATAATTAATTATGATATCATGTTGTGTTAAAGAAAGAAGAATGAATATTAAATCTATTCTGGAAAAGGAAAAAGCAAAAATAACAGTTTTCCTTGGTTTTTATCTTTCTGTATTCGTAAAGGGGGTTTTTTTAATGTTCAGGATTTCAGTCTTGTATCAAACCTTTTGAAATAATAGCTATAAGAATGGAAACCTTTTTAAGATCGTGAAAGCATGCAAAAGGTATCTGAACTTACTGACACTATATTGGATTGGAAAAATTTTTTACACTGATGTAAATACATCTTTGCCCAAGACATTTTAACTATCCTAGCAAATCGTGGCAGTTTCACTGCAAGTAGCAAATTTTGCACTTAAAATATCCACACTGTTAACACTGCAGTAAGCTGAAACAGCACATAAAACTGCCATCCATCCCACGCAATACTTCGACTTGCAAATTCCATTTTGGATTTATTGTCTTTTGGTTGAAATAAAACTAGATTTCTGTGAATAGTTTTACACTCATGTAATTGAAACCCAAAGCACGGTAGGTCAGAAATATGTTGAGTTCTTTTCTGAGAATAAAGCAGAATCCTATTTGGAGTGAAGGGCTCCGGAAACATAACATCATGAAATTAAACACATCGGTTTTCAGTAGCAATGAGACCTGTATTGGTTTCTATACACTGGTCATTAGAAAGATCCATTATTCTTACTAATACAAAATAGATTCCATTCGGCTTCTTTAGGTTTAGGGGAGAATTATTGTATCCATGCACTGAAATTACATTGCTCTCTTGAAAGTAATTCATGTTAGTGTTTGCATGTATTGCTTTCTCCTCATATTGCATACCTAAAGCATATAGTCATTATTTTGTATTTTTGCTGATGTCCTCAAATGTAGCTGTTTTGGGGGGATTTTTGTCCTATTCTTTAAGTATTTCTTCAGTGATCAACATACTATCAGTCAGTCAAAATGCAACTATTGCATGATAGTATCAGCATGGACCAAGAGTACCTCCCTGATACGGAGAAGTCTCTAACAAAAATAGTATTCTTATATTCTTACTTTCATATATTCTTTTACTAGTATTTCTGTTTCTAAATGCCTAGGCACAATATGGGTGCAAACTCAGCAAGTGAGCCCAAAATATAGACAATATAGACCTAATAAATGTAAATATAAATACATTACCTAAACACATACACCATTTCTGCCTCAGCTGAAAAAACTCTTTGCTTGTGTGAGCTGAGTGTCAGGAGCCTTGCTGCTTTACACAAGATTTTAACTCCTTATTTAGTATTTATTCTTCTCTAATGAAATTAAAGTAGTTATATTTCTGTAATGGTGTTTTTCTTTCTCTTTTCTTTTTTTTTTTTTTGTATTTAGCAACAGCAGAAAAGGACTCAGGTGATTACTATTTGTGTGCATCCCTGCATGTATTACAGGTGTAGTGTGTCGTGTTGGGTGTTTTATTATTTTTGTTCATTTCAACAATTCCAAGATGTAGAGAAGAACATGTGTGAATATTAAAATCAACTTTTATGCAGTGTGGTCAATGCATTCTTCATTTACACTGACACTTAACTATGATGCGCATATTTATTAGCAGTTAATTTTGTATTTTGGAATGTGATGCAATTGTAGTTTCTGTGAAACAGGTGTAACAAAGTGATAAGAAAAGTTTGGCTGTTACATTCAAAATCAGTTTGTGTATTTAGAGGAATGTAATTTCATAATCATCAGCAAAAATGGCATCCATTTCTTAATAGCACTGATGGATTTAATGCTGAAGGTCTTGATAGGAAAAGTAAGTTTGTAAAGCTGGTTTTATATCTCTGTCGTATGGCTTTGTTGAGTGATATGTTTATTTTTCTACTTGCAGCTGAAGGTTAGGAGGATGGTAGTTCTTTGTTTTCCTAATTTCATGAAGCTGATATGGTGTATATTCTCCAATAGTGCAAAGAGGTTTTTCGAGTGCTTATATCCCAATATTTAACAGAGTGATCATAAAAAGAGCAGAGCTTCATCAGTATGTGTGGCTGAGTAGTATTGGCTGCATAGAAGTATGAGGCATTGTGCATACATACGCTATGAAATAGATGCACGCACTACATTGTCTTACCTTTTTTAGAGATGTGCACACAGACCCAGTGGAAGCCTGATCATGATGCTTTGTGGGGTTTCCACAAATAATATCAACCGCAGTTATGGAAAGGGACGTCGAGTTGCTGGTATTCTCAGGATGAACTGATTTTCCGTCTTGAAAGACAGGCTGGGATGATGATTATATGAAAGTAGTTCAAAGTGAAGATCCTGGCCAGTGAGGGGCTTGAAGGGAGAAAGATGGTCCATTTTTGAAGGAACAGCTTCTTTATCCAGTAAACAAGCAAAAAACACCAGCAAATTATTCAAATTACTTTTTTTAAAGCCTGTGTTCGTAACTGAAGATTCAAAAAATTCCATTGGCTCCCAAAACTTACACTGGTTTTAATTTGAAATTTTAAAAGCCCTGGAAAATAGGGGAGCTCTGTTTGGAATTGTTAAAAAAGAGAGCAGGTGCTGTGCTGATGGCGTGGGTATTCATGCCACAGCCTGTCAGGATGAGTTGATACAAGCTCACATTGATCAGGTAATCTCCTGACCCGCTCTGATCAACAGGGAGAGGTTCAGTAAAAGTAGGTGATTCAGAGCACTTGGAGGCTCCTTCAAGAATTTCTTTGTGAAAGGGCCTATCTCACGCCATCAAGTAAAAATGCTCTCAAGACAGACACCTAGAGCTAGATAGCACAAATATTCCATTTAGGTTTCTTATGCCTGTATGTATTGAAGAAAATGCCTCTTCACATTAGAAATTTAGAAAAATGTTGAAAGGAATTTGTGAAATGAGAAAACTAATTTTAGAGGTTTTGTCCATTGACCTTTGCACTCTAAAAGCTCAACTATACACTTTTATATAACATGTATCACCTCAAGTACAAACCTCCTTGTGCCACATACTTGCTATTCTCATTTTTTCTCAGGCTCGGTGTGTTGGAAATATACACCTTAAGCACAGATGACACACAGTTACAAGCACAGAAGAAAAAAAAAAGACTGTACCTGATTTCAGTCATTTTACATTAGATTTATGCTTGCTTTGAAAGTAATTATTGCCATGTTCTTGAGACAGGCCAGCAAAGCTGTCCCTTAAGTGACCTGGCAAATAATTATATTAGAGGATGGATGAGAGGAAAACCTATCACATACAGTGAGTAAATGGAAATTCACTGTGTGAGTTAGGTGAAGCTAGAGGTTTATAGGCTGTGTTTATAATTGCTGAGTTAAATTCTGCTTCTCACTAAAAATGCAACTGACAATCAGACAACTCAGAAAAATTAATTTTATTGAAAGGAGTAAATAGACTGTGTTCTACCAGAACTCTATGCAAAAGAGGAAGCAGCTGAAGGGAATCCAAATAAAATAATAATTTACCCTGGCTATAACAGGGCCAAATCCTGCTCCTGTTGGTGTCATTAGCTAAACTCCTACAAATTTCATAATGAACTTGATGTACGATATGCTTAGCCCTAATACATACATTGTGCTGTCATGGACAATATGAAAAACTGTTTGTTGATAACTATTATTTACCCTTTGAATTGTGCACTAGATACTGTATAGAAAATCTTGAATTGCAGGAGTGTCCTTGTTAGGTAATACGGAGGTGAACATGCAAATTCTTTTTGTTGTGAGAATCCTTTTTCAGCAGTGTGGTTGCCAGGTTCCCAGGTCCGTTCCCCAAGTGCTCTCATTTTCACAGTCTCAATTGAACATGGTTCTGAATGCTTTCCCAGAAGACACTGGTTACTTTCTTAATGGCAGGCACAGTGGTGTAAGCAGCACTTGCATCAACAGGATTTGTTTGCAGTCAGGATGACATTTTATTTAGCACTCCCATGTCGATGTACTATTATGAATATAGAACAACTTTTTTCAATAAAAATCACATTTGCAATGACAATTACACAGGATTCAGCCTGCCGTTCCTTACCACAGGTACCGCTGAAATTCTCATGGAGGAGCTAATCTGTTCTATCAGTATAAATGCCATGATGAGGAGAACAGCAGCAAACCTACTTTTACAATTTTGAACTATGCTTAAGAACTCTCATATAATGCCCTTGTAGTTTGCAGCAAGTGTTTATAATTTGTCAAGGAGATTATCACAGCATCGTTATGAAAACCATTTTCATTTCAGCACATGCCTTTGAGACTTTGCTACCTGAACGTACTTTCTAGATCATTTTATGTATGGCCTATTTTCCTCTCTTATTCAGTATTTAACTTGAGTTAACTCTTCTTATAGATAATGTTGAACATAACTGGACATGCTAGATGCTGAGGCCAGAAGCAAACAGCATTCTTCAGATGCATTTTGTAGAGCTTCCAATGAAAAGGTTATAGAAAGTTGCATGCTTCCCTCACCTGTTTTTTCTTCTTCAAGAAAGATGGCCTCCTTCCTTATTTAGAATTCATATTTTTAGCTATATTTTATGCACACCCATTAACACACAGAGAAAGTAATAAAATGCTTTATTTCTCCCCAGAAATGAATGGGTTTCTCCATTTAAATTTATTTGAAATCTGAATGGCTGAGGAGTAATGAACTCTGCTAGTGCTGCTGCCATTGCCTAAGAGAAGGGATAGAAACTTACATGTAAACACATTTTTCAGCACAAGGGCATTATCTTGCTGTGGGGAAATAAAGGGACTGGGCTAGGGATTAAAGTGGTAATGGCTGTGAAGGGAACAGGGCAGTATCTGTCATTGTCCATAGATATTTATTTCTGAGGTAATAGACAGTTTGTAAAAAACTGAATCATTAGATAATTGTCTTTCAAGTCATTATGTTTAAAAGTCTGAACGTACTGGGATCCTTCTGCCAATCAGTTTTAAAAAAAAAAAGAATGAGAATAAATTCCATTAAAATCAGAGCAAATAGTTACTCTGTAGCGTGCAATTGCTCAAAGACAAATCACAGTTGTCATCCCAATATTCCTTTCTATCAGACAGACTGACAAAGACTGAATAACTGTTAACTCCATACAATAGGAGGTCAGGAGCAACTCAATAGTTTGCTGTTTTTTAAAGGACATCCGTCGTTAACATACTCATTACATACAAGTTTCTAAGGGAAGGGTAGTATGTAAATGCCCTCAAGGCTCAGAAGGATCTATCTGACTTAAAAATGAAGAACACTACAAACATTATTGAAATTGAGAAGGCAAGTGGAGAGAGTCATCGTACCTGGAGAGGACTTGATTAAAGCTCTCCATGCATGTTCATTTCACTGAACAAAAAAACCGAATGAGTTGTACAGCAGCATAGCACCTTCTTGGTCTCTGTTTGTTGTGCAACTAAACTGAAAGAAGAGGACATGGACAAATACACCTGATTTCATTTTTGGAGCAGAGGTCTGGAAAAGAAGCCCTGAACTGTTAGTCCAAATCCTGATACTCCTTTGTGAACATAGCCACATCCTCTCTTAACAGCTGGGTTGAATCAGTCTTTGTCACTGCTCTTCCCATTTTCCACCTTCTGCTTCACCCATGTGAAGACCTTTTCAAGTCGTGTTTGCTCTACAGGTCTAGAAATCACAGTTAAACTAGTTCCTGGGTTTTAGCACACTAACCTTGTGCTATATCCCTAATGAAGGAGGGATAGTTCCCACCCTCATTAGCATTTCGTCATCTTCAATTGCTCCTAGCACTATGATGAGTCTTACAGAATTGTTTTATACTCATGCAGGCTGGGCTTTCATCACCTTGTCTCAGAGTTTTACCCTCCTGTTCTTCATTTTTATCATCTTAGGAGCCTTTCTCTGTTAAAGTTTGAATTCCACCCTCTTGAACATTGGTGACAGGAACTGTACAGTCATCCCCATGAGATGCCTTGCACAGTACTAGTAGTACTATTATATCAGAAATACTTAATCTATTATATTCAAGGTCCACTTGTCTATATCTTGCTTGTGGCACACAGTCGTTCTTGAAAAGTTAATTCAACCCAGTCTTCAGGGTTTTGATCATTTCCAGATGACAAATTCTGAGTTTATAGCAATTTTTTATTTATTTATTGCAGTTCATATGACAAAATACATTGACTTCTTAAAGTATTGAATTTTGTTTCTCTCTCCCATTCTTTGGAATTGTTCAGTTCCTTTTACTGTCTATTGCCAGGGGTTTACAACCATGTTATCACTGTGCTCCTAATATTTATTTTAAGTCATTGGTAAAAATACTAAGGAACCTCAGCCCTAAGGTGGATCTTCAAAGAATTCCTCAACAAACCTTTCTTTGCTCTTTCTCAGTGCTACCTATTGCCTTCCTCTTGAGGCAGCTTCTTTATGCCACACATAGTTTCTTTTTTAATCCTCATTTTCTTCAGCTTAACTGGTAGTTTTCCCATGAGGCACAGTATCAAATGCCTTATTAAAGTGAGAATAGATGAGATCTACTGAATGTCTTTTATAAGAAAAGCCTAGTGCGACCTACCTTTGCAAATCTGTTACATTTTATTCTGGTTTTTGATCATTTTATGTCCTCGATCATTTCTTCAAAATTTGTTTTAAAGTTAATAATTGTCAACATTACTTTTCCCTCCTCCTTACCTTGCAGCATTAGATTTGTTGTTGTCTTTCAGTACCTCTCTAAAATTTAGACTTTTAAAATTATTAGGTTTTTTTAAAACCACTTATTACTAAGTCTGCACATTCAAGTGCCAGTTTTCTTTCAGACTAGTATGTCAGTTATTCAGGTCTCTTCATTCATGGAGCCCTTCAGTTTGCCATGTTTGTTACCTCTGAGTTTTATTGCACAGGAACAGAATGTCCTGAGAACATTAGTTCTTTCCCATTTTGAAGAGAAATTAGAAGTGAGGGAAAAGAAGAAAATACCAACTGCTTGTATCTGTATTGCCAAAACCACAATACAAATAATCATAAATTGCCTTTGATCAGCAATAAAAAATTGAGATTTTGCTTCATATCAGCCCTTTTTCTTCTGCTTTTACCTTTTCAGATTTGTTGTTTCAAATTTGTTTTTTTCCCATGAGCCAAGATTCCCTTTATTGGGAAAACGATGACAACAAAACCCAAAACCAAGCCATGATTGCCCCACAAAGGTAATTCCATTGAATACTATGATAAATTTTAAAAAACCCTGAAAATATTGTAGTGTGACCCACTCGTCAAAATAATAGGTTACAGACTAGGAGACACGAACTCTAACTTCCTACAAATTTCATAACCTCTCTGTACTTAAGTGATAGTGGTAATTAATTTTTTTTGTCCCTAGAATTTTAAATCTTATTGTATTCTTAGAAAGCAGCTATGAAAATACTAGTTTCAAGTTCATAATTAAAGCTAAATTCCGTTATTTATATAAGGCTGGATTTTTTAAAAAAAAGAAATCAGAAGGATATAGAATGCCTTCCCAGATGTCCATCCCTTACTTTTTCATGCAGAATTAATTCTGTGAGAATTTGCAAGAAAATCCACCACAGTCAAATCAAAATTATCTGTGGATAGATTATCCCAGTTGTGGATTAACTCTGGAGAATCATTTCAGGTCTAGTAACATATATTAGCTCCAGTTCATTGATGTTTGTACTGCTTTTGATACAATCTATGGTGTATCTGTATTACCAGGTTATATTACGGCCTGCTTTGCTGCAGGGCTTCCCCGTCATCCCCTCCACATCAATACAAGTTCACTCTCGGGCTCCCATTTGGAGTGAATCAGTCAGATTCCGTGGCAGGAGAGCTGATACAGACTAAAGCGTAGCTCGTTCGGGCTCCGTGCACTACAACTGGATTTTGAAAGGAGTACAGAAGATGTACTCCTTCTAGATAGACTTGCCTGTCTATCCAAACAGGCAATATTTCTTCAGAAACTCCGAGATTTGCTCAGGCCATGCACTACTGTGTGTGCAGCACATCCTGGAAGGAGTTTGACAGCCAACAATCATCCTATTATGTGCCCTCCTGTGGGTGTAATTCTGGTACGTGCATAAAAATGAATTAGTTTGTGGTCAGACACCTCCATTAGCAAACTCCTTGCACTTTCTCCAGGCATTAATCCTGGTAGCATTAATGTTAAGTAGCACAACAGCTGAGTGCTGCCAGCAACCAGAGCAACAGCGCCAAGGAAAATGAAAACAAATGCTAATTGTCTTACATGCAGGTTCAAAATGCACACTGGATGTTCTGTTGCAGCTTGGCATAAACTGAGCTGGACCAAATCCTAAGCTGCAGCAAAAGTCTCCAGCCCCATCTAACTGTCCGGATGTGAAGGTACCTGTAAGCCCGCTGTGAACTCAGGGTCTCTCAGCATACTTGCCTTTTTGCCAACATCCCTGCCGTTGGTCTGTGGGAGACCCTCTGGCCTGGAGACAGCTTGGCTCTGCTGAATGTCTTGGTCTGGTAGTGTTTGTTTGAAGAAAAGCGGGAAGGATGAAATACTGGACAGGGAAAACCGGTAAGGGATATATGCAGTATATAGGGGTGACACTGGCAGGCCAGAGACAGGTTCCTCCTAGCTGCACTGTTCTCATTCCTGAGAAGGAGAATCACCTCTTTAATCGTCAGATGCCTGTGCCCAGCAAATGCCAATGAGAAATCCAACAGACATGTTTAACAGCTTACATGCTGGGGAGAAAAAGACAGAGGTGAATACTTTCATCTTTAAGGATAAACTCTCTTCTGGTAAGCCAGCTTAAGGTAGGTTTTAGACATACTGTTGTTAGGTTTTAGAGATCCTGGTGGGCTCAAGAAAGAAGGAACAGGGAGAAGTTCTCTGACCTGTGTGACACAGGAGGCCAGACTTGATGGTCTGACAGTCCTTTGTGGCCCTAGGCTCCATCAGTCCAAGAAGCAGTCACCTTTTCATTTCAGTAGTGTTTTAGTCAGTTAACTTAGCTCATTTAACAATATTTTCTCGGTACCTCTGAGACTCACCGATAGTGTGTACTTGAGAAAGCATTTATTTGCAAAGCCTGGCTTGTTTTTTTCATTTTGACAGAATGTGAAGCTGAAAACAGATGATTGATGGCTTTTTCTGTTTGTTTTCTAAAAGATGTCAAGCAGCATATTTACTGTCTTGACTCCTGCTGCAACTTGTTAGTTTGAGCAGCATAAACACATTTTAACAACACTTAGTAATTGTGGGGAGAAAGACATCATGAATGTAATGAAAACTGATGGCACTGATTTTTAAAGTATTGTCGAAAACATAATTTGCATGGTTCTAGCAAGTAGTAAATAATTTCAGAGAAAATCAGTAAATAGTAAATAGCATGGGGAATTTCACACTAACTTGAAACTGAAATTCACTGAGCATAATCTGTTCCTCAGTTTTAGTCATTCCTGCCATGAAACATCATTCAGAGACTTGCTATACTCACCTCACAGGGAAATTCATGGTTTTCATCCTCTTTCCTCCTGAACACACTAATCCTATTGAAAAACCTATTCCTGAGCATTAGTCCCATAATGATTGAAATCCTTGCAATTTCTGGCTTAAATAATTTATCATAACTGATTTGGTTTTATGCCAGCATCATCCCTGATCTTAAGCAGGTCTTCTCCTTCCCAAGTGTTCCTACTGTGGGAGCACTATATTCCCACATTGTCCATGTAGGAACACTTATGATCCCCTCCTTCACACTCCATTTTATTAGGCTTATCATCACTTTCAAACAAACACACAAATAAACCCTAGACTGTCCATTCAATCCCATTTCTGATTGAAATTTGGAATTCTTATCCTTTCAATGCCATTTCTGATCAAAATTCATCACTTCAAAACAGATGAGCAGAACTCAGTGCCTTGCTCAATGGAATTAATACTTCCCTGAGACCATGATTCTCTTCATCATGATCTTGTCACAATGGTGGTTCAGGATAATCTCACAGTTACCTGTTAAACCTATGGTCTTTCTCCTGCTCTTCCTACTGATAATGATGTCTGTTCAATAGCCATTTTTAGGCTATCTTAAGCTTATTCCAGGTGTGGAATAACTGAACTTACTCCAGTGCAAAAATGCAACATCAGATTCAATATAATTATTAGAATTACTTTCTTACTAATTTAGAGGAGCCCTTCTAGGATATAACTTTTCAATAGTTTACAGCTTACTTAGTTTCATTGGAAGGAATGCAATTATGAATGCAATTCTTTTGTTTACTTGGTTAGTGGTAAGGTCTAATGAAGATCAGGCAGAATTTGTAATAAAATGAGTTGTTTATGCTGAAATCAGATGTGCCAGTCATTCTTTATATTAATATCACTGCTTTCTTCTTAAGACTCATTAACACCATTGGTACTGATAGTGATACATCAGCTGTATGAATAGTATTTGCTCTGTGTTCAGGGAGGAGAGGACACCACTAGAGGAAACAGCAGTTTCAGGCCAGGATAAGCATAGAAACCACTATTCAAGTCTGAATCCAATAGTAGCCTTTATACTATAACCTAAATAATGCAGTCTGGACCTTTGTAATCTCACTTGACATCATACATTTACATAGTTGTGGTTATGTTCATATAATAGTGCTAGAGTATCAAATTTGCAAATTCAGTACACTATTAATAACAGTGATCTTGACATTGTGAATGTAGTTTGGTGTCCTGATGTGTTCTGTGCTTGGTCCGTGTTCATACATTAACTTTTCCTTGAGTTAGATAGTGGGTTTGGAAATCATATTATTTCAACATGTCTGCTTATGTGTCTATTTTAATAAGATTTGAAATATTTCTTTTAGTTCCTTCAGTAACTAATTTGCCTGCTTTGTTTTTTTGCATGAAAACAACATGGTTTTGTAGTCACCTTTAAGTAGATGTTTGCTGGAGGTTATAATCCACTGTTTCTTCAAAAATTACATAAAAGCTGTGTATTGGAGCAAGGTACTATGCATCACTGTGGTAGTGCTGAAGAACTAAAAAAGGTCACTTGCCTTTAAGATGTCTGAAATATTTTGACTTGCCGGAAATGTTAAATGTTAAAAATATTGAGTGCATGCGGTTTGATCTGATTACTGATACTAAAGAGATTATGTACGTTTTTAAGTAATCTGCTAATGTTCGATGTCATGATGAATGCATAAAATGGGAAAGAAATGTCAGCAGAATTTTCTGTTTATGAAGGTGTGTATTCATGTGATGTGCTATTCACATGATCCCTGAACATGCACAGAAAATGAGAAAAGAAGATTCCTGACTCGCCTTGTGCTATCAGCTTCATCAATCCTCTGCAAACCTTTATACATACTTTATCTATACTTTATATATAATTATATTGTACAAAGTCATTTCCAACCCACAGTATATGTTTAGGTACAGGAGATTCATTAAGTAAACGGGCTCAGATACCTAATATTGAAGTTATTCCTAATGACACAAATCATGCAGCTGGACAAATTACTTTCACTGATAAACTATGATTGTAAAAAATGTCAGCTGGTCTCTTCCTCTATGTCCCATGGTTCTTCCTGGGATCTAATCCTATGAACTCTTTTAAATTAAAAACTAAAATTAATTTCCCTGTAAGAATTTTAGTTACATTTGTTTTACCTTTGTTGTTTGCTTTCTTTTTTAAGTCTGTTTTGTAGAATGAATGTCATTTGTACCTTGTCCATTTGTCCTTGTATTCTTTTATGTGGAGTTTTTAGTAGGCTTGTGTGAATTCTGTTATAACATCTTTATTTTATAGTGCTGCTTTTCACTATGGTACTGAAAAGAATGCAAATTGACTCTTATTGCTGAACAGCAGGTAGAAAATTTGTTATTCCAATAATTAGTTATTAGAAATCAGTTATTTGAATAATTATTGTGGTCTGTGCTTTTCTTAAATACACCTAAATTGTAGTGTCATTTAGCTTAAACATTTGGGTTTTTTTTGACTGCTGCAAAATGCGTGAATCTTGCTGTCCTGGTTTGAGTTTGCTGATTACGGTAATGAGTCATCTAGTGGGAATAGCATTGTACTGATGGTACAATAACAAAAGAGGTCTCTACAGTCTGCTGTCTTTGTATATTTGTCCTTGAGGAGAATTAGAACTTGCTTGTTGCAGAAATTGAGCATCTAATACATTGATGCACCTGTTAGTTCTCATGTATTAAATCAGATAATGTTTATAATGATCAGTGAATCTTTTGTGAGTGAAATATTTTCTCTTTCTAGTGCTCTGGACATTCAGCTGTGTTTACTTGTATTAAATGATTGTCCTTAACACGTAAAATTACTGATACTTGGGAAAATTGTAACTATGCACCATTCCCGTTCCTTTATGACTTGCCTTTCTCTTACTGTTGAATCTTATTTGTAACTAAAGCTATTTTGGTTTGCGTTTTATATTCATATAGAGACCATGAGCCAAGCAACACCTGCTAGAAAACTGGAAGAGGTTCTTCACCTTGCAGAACTCTGTATCGAAGTATTGCAGCAAAATGAAGAACATCATTCAGAGGTGAGGCCGTAACTGCATTTGCTGTAGAGGATGGTTTGTTTCTAGATTTTTCATCCCCTGATGTGAAGCAATTCTGTCAAGAAACATTTTTGCTTTACTTTCTGACATATGTTTAAGGCAGTTCACATTTACAGAGGAATGAGAGACTTGAAGCTTATGAAAAGTGAAGTGAAATAAAACTATTTGAATTCACTTGAATGAACTGTAGGTTTAGAAATGAAAATTAAAGAGCATAAAATAAAGAAAGCATCTTTGTGCTGGAGGTGGTTAAATGGTATGGAAAACATTCATAGCCCTGTACAGTCGTTTCTTCCAACTTTTCACCTCTCCTTCAAAATAGAAAGAAAATTTAACTGAATGTTAGTTTTCATCATGCTGTATAGATCTTGGTGTTAACATAAAAGTAATGATGGGTATAATGATCACATTCACATTGCTCTTCTGTTGATTGGAAAAGTACTGCTTTTTAAACTTGTGCTTTTAAAACAACGTTGTAAGGTAGAAGAAATAAAATAGAAAAATTTCATGTTTCTTACTCTCAAGTCTTTTGCTTCATGATATAAAAACCATAATATTTAGAATATTTAGAATTGTAGCACCTTTTATATTAAGGAATTACAAAAATAAACTTGACCGGGTACACACAATTGTATGTATTATTCACATTTAATTAATAAATACAGTTTTCTGAGGTTCAGGAAATTGTTTTTAAAATGTTCTCAAAAAACTCAATAAATATTTTGAGGGACAATATGCAAAGGGATAAACATGATTTAGTATATTTAGTTATAAATAAGATAATTCAAAACATCTGGTTTTATATCACACTATGGAATCTAGTTTTTAGCTTACATCTGTCATGTGTGAACTTGTTATAGATGTTTTAGCTTATACTGAAGAAACAGCTGTTTCTATGATTTGAAATTAATTCCCTGGAGGTCCCGTTCTGCACTACTGTTGCCACTGTGTTACTCTGTAATTATTACTTAATAAGATGTATATATTGTTGTCTCTGTCTTTTGAGGATCTGCATTACTATAAGAATATTAGACTTCTGTGGAAAAGAACACAGAAGAAGCAGATCAAATGATACATGTATAATTAAACATTGCTGTTCAAAAATTACTTTGCTTACTGCTTACTTTCAGTCAGAGATGTGGTATTTTTCAGAATGGTAAATATATTGCATGTGCCTTCAGAAAAATAAGTTCAGCAAAAGTTTACAATCTAATCTGAGAGTGCTTGAAAAGAATAAAGGTAGTTTTAAGATTATTTTCTCCTTCCTTTATTCATGTAATAAATGTTCAATTTTAATGAAATTTATAGAGCATGCAGAATTTCAATATTAAAATATATCTGAAAACAAGATCACAAAATTATACATTCCCTACTCAAAACCAAAGTATGGTGTCTTCATATCATACTGTTAAGTAAATGTTCAGCGTTTCATGGTGCAGTTGATGAAAAGGATCAGTAATCTCTAAAATAATATATCACATTTTTAATACGAGATTTTTTTTTTTTAATTCATAACACTTCCAAATTTCTGGGATTCCCAAAGGGAAGAGAGGTATGTGATTCCTCATAAACTAAATATTATTTTTCGCCATCTATAGCGTGGAATCGTGTATTGAATGTGTCGTGTAAATTGTTCTGATTTCTGGTGTTGTATTGCCGCATATGTGTGTCTTCCTAGAACTAAGAACTCAGCCTTCCTTTAATCCCATCAATGGTTTTGTTCTCTTAGAACATGTCTCACCAGATGCTAATTGCCTTTAGCCTGTGTTCATATTATCCATAATGACTGAACAACTGCCTTAGCTGTAGTGTTTGTTTTTCTGTTCTTCTTCCTTGATGCCTAAGCAATGATGGGTGGCTCTTGAGAGGGTCAGAAGAATTTCTGTCTCGGTTCAAAGTGTTTTCTGCTTTTGCATTTGCTTTGTTTTGAGTTTTTGGCAATATTTTCTGAAAAGAGTTTTGCTTGCCTAAAAGGGACACCTGCCAATGCTTGTATACATTTCTTCTTTCTTTATTTCTTTGCATTTAGTTACTTTCTAGGCTCTGTTCCTTTAATGGTCTCCCATTTAAATAGGATTTACTAATGAGAAACTTCTTCCATTCTGAGCAAAAAACTCCACTTCAAACACTTGCCAAAATTTTTGAAGCCTCATCCGTCCTTTTCACTATGGTGCCAGTCAGCATCCTTCAGTCCTGACACTGCAACACCCAAAGTACTAATAGCAGAGGGTGCTCAGCATTTCTTCAAAACCTCTTGCAAATTCCTCTTTTTCAAGAAGAATTACAGACAGTCATCTGAAAGCCCAGGACACAAAAAACGTATTTGAAGACCACTTTTCAGAAGCTGTCTCTTATTTGATGTCTTTCAGGCCTGCGTTCTGCATTACCTAGAACCTGTGTTTCAGTAATGCAGTTGAGGATTTCTGTGACTTTTTTTGAAGTTGTGGGAACTCATCACTTGTATAGATCAAGCAGTGTATGTCTCATGCTGATAGCTCAAACATATTCAAAATGAGGAACATCCTAAGTTTGAAAGCAAAGACATTTTTTTATCCAGTCTGTGTAGGTATTTCGCACTGTCAGATAGTTTTGGGAAGTCTGAACAAAGTCATAAGCTGACTTCATCTGTAACTGCAGGATCATTCAGCACCCTCTGATCCAATACTCAGCTTCAATACTGACCTTCCAGAGCCTCGGTTAAACTGGCAGTGGAAAGGTACACGGGTTATATATATGTGAAGCAGTCTTTAATGTGGAGCTGGCTTTACTCTCTGTTTTGCAGATTTCTCCACTTCTTTTAAGCTAGAATTAGCTAAGAATCTCAGTTTTTACCAAAGAAAACTGCATTCCAACATGATTTTAAGTTACTGAAAATTAATATAGACACTAGTGAATTTCTAAAGAGGTATTTATAGCACTTGTGGAAGAAAGGCTGGATGCCTTCCTCCAAAGCAGCTAGGATCTTTAAGGCAAAAATAGGAATTAAAAAGTGCTTTGTATCTATTAAAAAACCCCTTAGACTTCAAGAAATAAAATTTCACACTAAAACCACCCTTTTTGATTAACAAATGAGTGCAAAATGTATTCACGAGAATTTATTTGAAAAATAAATTAATCTGATTAGTTACAGCCTTAGAATGGAATGAAAGCACAAGAATCATATACAGTAATTTTTCAAAGATGAGGCCTTCATCTTTTCTTTGCTCTGTGGCAGAAAAGAGTTGTGGGGTTTTACAATCCTTTTTTGAATTTTTTTGTGTTACATTTTTGTTCTGATTATATCATCTTACCCATCTTACCTTAATCTATTTGATCTCTTACATTTTTGATGCAAGGTGTTATAAAATATTTGCATATTTTTCACTTGGCCTGTTCATCCTCCCCAAACGAGATAGGACATGAAGTGACATACCCAAATTTATTTTGCCATAGATACAACACACCTCTGTGCTTTCTGATTCGTGTCTCGTAATTCTGTTTTGTCATGTTTGCAGGCGTTCGCTTGGTGGCCAGAATTACTGGCTGAGCATGCAGAGAAGTTTTTGTCTCTGTATTCTGTTGATATGGATTCAGCACTCGAGGCACAGCCGCAGGACTCCTGGGACAGCTTCCCACTTTTCCAGCTGTTGAACAATGCCCTCAGAAATGACAGTAAGATCTTAAAGTTTTTATTTATTGTACGCACAAGATTTTTGAATGTGCCCACACCTTAGAAATGTGTTTCAATATAATGTTATTGTAAAAATAAAAGTGACAGTGCCTATGTTTATGATATATACCCTGCTGCTCCATTTCTTGGAAGTTGAGCGGTTTCTCTCTATCCTTGCACCATTTCAGTCCTAATTCTGGCAATCCCTTAAACCATCCAGTATTCACATATTGCTCAGTTTGTAATCAATGGTATACAAGCAGCATAATAGATACTTGATATTTCACATTTAATCTATAATGCTTAAATGAAATTGTAGTTCAAATTTCCTTCTAAGGCTTCATGTAAACTACTTCCAGAGTACTTATGTCTCCGAAGGTATTGTAGACTTAGCATGAATGGGCCAAGATACAAAGAACAAATCACAGTGTTATTTTCACTTTGTGTATTTTTGTATCATTATTTGAGTTAGAAACCAAAATTTCAGATAGCTGTATTATCTTGCTTTTATTCCTCTTTGAAGAGATTTTTTTTTTTTTAATAATAGCTAAGTGATGTCCCAGGCGTGTTTTGTCTGAAAGTGATTTTAATAATTGAATTGAGGAAATAACCAATGAAACCAAGGAAAATGGATTAGGAGTTAATTTAAAAAACATTTGAATTGCACCTAACATTTTAATGTATCATAAAGAAAAAAAATACAGTTGTGTAATGGTTTATATATTTACTCACATTCGATGTTTAAAAAATTACCTACTTTTAAAAAAAATATTTTGGCAATCCAAATGCTATTTTTACCGAATGATACAAGTTATTCCAAAATATGATTTTTTAAAAAATTATAAATAAAATAAATCATTTTTAAGTCTTCCTGGAAAAATTAATTTAATTCCTGTGGCAGTTCAATAGCTTTTAAGAATTTTAGCTCCACTTGAGCTGCTTGATTGATAAAAATGGAAAATAGTACTCGAGAGCTTTTCTCCAAGGTCACACGTATTACAACCTATATTATTTGTCATTGTATTATTGTTAACCTTAGCTGCAAAGTGTTTATTGAAATATGTAGGTCATCTCAATATAGTACCTGTTGGCCACCGCACCATATCATGGAACGGAGCAGCAATCAAATGTACAATTCCCTGTGAACACAATGGATGATGAAATTCATGGAAGGAAAGGGGCAGTACCGCTAAACTAAAGCTGAGTCTTAAACAGGAGTGTTGGAAGTCGCTCTTGAATGTGGTCTAGGACGTAGCAAAAGAACATAAACATCGAGTCTTAGTGGTCTTTTTCGATGAGTTATGTTTCCATACCCTGTCATTTAGCAATACATGAAATGCCATA
>NW_010422737.1:57905-65282 GCF_000710305.1 Buceros rhinoceros silvestris | reverse complement strand
CTGCTGATTTCTTTTTTCATGTTATCCTAGTAAAAGAAAATGCATCAGTTAGCATTTGCATTATTTTGTGTTTAAGATATTCGTGTTTCACCTGGATCCTATGTTGGACAAACTGCAACTACAGAAATGTGTTAAAATTGCTGTGCTGGTGGTAATTTAAGTTCAATTTAGAAGGCTGCTCAGAAGGGTGTAGAAATTGTTCCATCTTGATGCAGATCTCATAAGAGTTAGAATCCTGCAAGGTGGATCCTGCATCACTTTGAGTGTGGGATCACTAAAATCCAGATTAAAAATCTGAATTCTATACTCAGTTGTCTTTTCTACCATCTTGCGTTTTCAGTTTGGGAAGCACATCTCAATGTGAAGTTATGTGCACTTGAAACAATTATTTGTTTTCTGAAAGCTGTGGACGTATTTTATTGAAGTCTTACAAGAAGGGTTTGTGGTACCAGTTTTAACTACATTACTGTGACATTTGTGCTCCTTTGTGCTTTGGTTCCAACCTGAGAGAAGTGATAGACAGAAACAGGGGTTGTCTTCATGTGCAAAGAGGTTGCTGGTAGGCTACTGATTTTTTTTTTCTTAAAAGATTAAATGGATAATGCTGCTAAATGATTAAATAAAATGTCAGCCTTATGAAAGACATTTTATGAAAACTTTCATGTCAAAGCAATTATTAAAAAGATTGTAAAACCTTGACCAAAGGATATGAGACGAGTGCTGTATGAAATGTCACACCTGTATACCAATTTCAGTAATTCCCTAGTGGTAATAGATATAGTAAATGACAGTTTCTGGCAATTGAAAGCCATCTGGAAAATCATACACTTTTCTTCCCCCAGAACTATTGGAAATCAACCATGGAAATTAGTCACCTTTTAATCGGTAGCTATGTTAGCAAGTGGCAAGTGACCATTCTACCAAGAGCTGATTCCCAGGTGGAACATACCTCAGTGCTTATTCATTAATTAACAGCCTTTTCACCTTTCAAGTGCATTAAAGCCATTAGAAAGAGCTCCCCATGTTTATATAATCAATTTCTTCAAAGTCTTCTTCAAAGTCTTCTTAAATAAAATAAATAGTTCTGATTTTACCCTAAGTGAAACCTTTTCCTTAAAACCATCACCTTCATAAAGATAGATTTAGAAAAAAAAAATCTAAAAATAAAAAAACGGGTTGTGGTCTCATGAGGATAAAAAGGCTAGTGTTAATAATTAACAAGGAGAGTGAAGTGGAGTAAATTAGCCATAATAGAGCCCACAGTGACTGGCAAAGTCACCTCTCATTATCAAAAAACTCATTAGGAAATGAAGAGGTGGAAATCCCACTGGGTTATTCTCACTCTCCAGCTATATCAGAGATTACTTTTCAGATTTCTTTCAAATGAAGAACTGTTAGGTCACCATATTGCATATTAGGTTAATCTTCAGTGAAATTTGGAGGACTGACACCTGCGTGTTATTCTATCTCAAGAGCTTTAAATGAGCTGTAAATCTTCGATGGAGGAGTCAGTTTTCACATAAACCTGACATGAGCAAACTCCTAACAATAAAGAAACAATCTAACATTTACAGCATTAAAGAAAACTTACATGTAAGACTATTTTTGTAACTCTGTCACTAAAATATATTAGAAAGTCTGTGAGATAATGAAAATGCAGTCATTGCTATTCAAATAATATCAAATATGTTATTTTACCTAGTATACGAGACATTGTACAAGATTCAAGCCAAATACTTCAAAGTCAATATTCATTTAAGAATGAGAAAAATGCATTTTCCGATACAGCAAATAACTTTTCATGAAGTAAAAGAGGGGAGGAAGGGAGACTGAAGCTTCACATTTCTATTATTTGAAGGTTGGAACTAGGTGAACTTTAAGGTCCCTTCCAACCCAAACCATTCTATGATTCTATGATTATGAACACTCCATTCTGAGTCACTTCAAGCTTCTCCATTTTTTTCTGACTTTATTCCACAACAATTAATTGTCCATCAGTGAGTTCATTGGTGATTGCTTTCCCATTATGTCTAAGTGAAGAACTGCTTAAAAAAATCGATGGAAGAGTTTGATCTCCCTATCCTATAAATTATTTCAGCTTTTCTGACAAGAGCTAACAACTAACAGAGAGATTTGAAAAATGATATTTACTGTGGAGGTGGGTATTAGATTGCAGATAAATTTGTTGTGATTTTTCAAAATGTAAAGGTTTGGAAAAAAATATTGTAGCTGCTTTTATGGTATACGTTTTAGTGATCTCCAGAGTTTCTATTGCTCATACACAATTATGCCTGACTGTGTAAACTCTTCAGATTGTACAGCCATAACAGTACCCAGTATCTCCGTATGGCAGCAAAATTATTTTTCCGAGAATTGGGTGATCGAGGGAAGAAGAGGGAGGAAGGGAATGGTTGTCCCAGAATTGTGTCTTATTTTCTGTAACGACCATGTTACTTTTTGTCCACAGAGCCTATAAATTATGTTATGAAGGGACCTGCTCTAGAGGGCAATTCATTTTCTGTAGTTGTTTAATTATTAAGATTAATCAGGGTTTTAGTGCCTCAAGACAGACATGTATTAATTCCTCTTCATTTAAGACAGTGTCAGAGATATCCTTCAGTAGCATATGCCTAGTTATATGAATTGTCTACATATTTGGCTTATTTTAAAGATTTTTCAATTGTATATTCAATATTTTGCTTCTTTCCTTGCCAAGTTTCTTTCCAAGTGTCACTTACTGACACTGTACTGAGCTGTTGCTCGTTGTTATTGCATTACTACATTGGTGCGAATCAGTCAGAACTAGGAGTATTATGAAGTTAACTCATCACCTTTGTTTTCCTTTGAGTATTACTCAGTGAAGTGTCTGGGCACCTGCTCTAACTCAGCCATGGTACACCTGTAGAAAGTGTGATGAAGCAGATTTAGAAATAGCCTCTTGAAAGCCATTGCCATTATACGACTATTGATTTCAAACCAGAATTCTGATGTTTTTTCTGCTATCTCTGTTGCTGATAGTGGAGTGGCAAACACCACTAAAGACAGCATCACCTTCCTGCTTTGTTACTGCCTGTTATACCACTTCTGTACTAGAATTTCTGTAGATCACCGTAGCCTCTGTCTTGAACTACAGGGTGGAGATAGAAAACAATTTGGGTTTAAGGTGATTGGGCAAATTTTATACCCACACTGATACCTCTCATCACACCCTACATTTCTCATTAATTTTAGTGGGAATCTTTTCTTTGGTCAGGAGGCTTAGGATTTTTACTCAGTCCTGTTAGAAGCTGCATTGAAATCATAACCTGCCTTCAGATGAGAGCCACATGTTTTGGCTACTGATACTGAGAGCTAACTCAAACTGCATTATCACTTACCAGAATATCCAATAACCTTTTTGACTAAATGGGAGTTACAGGCACAAGAAAATTGTGCAACAAGCTGTTTGTGTCACTCTGTCCTATAAAATGGAAATAAATTTTCAGCTTGCTTCCAAATAGTACATCTCTAACTTTTCAGGTATGTCTCATAGGTAAAAATACACAACAACTTGTATATAAACTGAGACACTTGCATCTTTTACCACAATTTAAGTAACTGATTAATAAATGCTCTGTGGAGGCAGAATGTAATATAAACAGGAAATTAATGGAAATATAAACTTTTTTTTTTTACACATTACTGGGTTATTTTCAACTGCTGCAAATAGAATATGGAGCCCCAAGGAAATTTTCTTCTTGAAAATTACTGTTTTCATTTTGGATTTAAAAATATGCCAGAAAATCCAAGTGTTGCCTTCCCGAGAATCCTATGGAGAGCAGGATAATTATAGACTGTCTGCCAAAGTGCTAATTTTGGCAGTGGAAAAGAGACTTGTGTTAACCTGAGTGATTATTCCTTTCCTTTGATTCTGCAGAAGCTCTTGAGGACAGCATAACACACTGACACAAAGATAACTCCTAAGCTGTGCCTGTACAAATAAAAGCAAAACAAACCCCTCATCTTCTGTTATGGATAAAGACAGCAGATTTTCTTCCTCCTGTTAGAGGAGAAACCTCATTCCAGCGTTGCATTATTAGACTGTATTTTTCATTTCTGGTCTTTTCTCATCTTATTTTAATATACTTTAGCTATCTAATATTAGCATTCATCTTCAACATCAGTATTTCAATAATTTTTCATTTAGGGATCTGTTTCTGTCCCTGTTTTCCAGTAATATTGTGTATTCATTAGCTTGCCCTGGCATAAGCTTTCATTTTGTTGTTGTTTGTGTAAATATGAGATGGCTCATAGGAAGAGGGTGTGGGGTGTCTGTATTGACAAGACAATGGAGAATTAAGCTACATAGCTTTGAAGACAAGTGGTAGTTGAGGGATTTGAAGTGTGGCATTTCCTCAAGGATCTCTTATTTCCCATCTGCTTTGATGCACAGGTGGTACCTTTTGGCAAGATCAGTTCTAATCATAGGGTAGAGTGCCATGAGTCTGCTGATGATACTCAGCTATATCACTTAGCCCTGCGCTCTGAGTTCTTTTCTCTGCCCTGCAGTAATCCTTGATAGAGATCTCCAGATGGGTAAATCAGAGTTGCCATGTCCTCAGCCCTGCAAAAAGAGAATTGTTGCTCAGAGTTGTTGATGTCAGACAGCACTCTCATGTGTGTGCCCACGTACAGAGGGATCTCTGCGGAGGTGCAGTCATATTGAGTCTTGGCATCATTTGGAAAGTTTCACTTCCCTGCAAAGACTGGTGTCAGGATGTTAGGAAAATGATTCAGCCTTTTAAGTTGAACAGCTTTTATTGCCGGTGACTCTTTAAATTTCATTCTGACTTCAGAATAACAAGAGTCACCCTCCTGCCCATGAGGCTTTATTACTGTAATTCCCAGAGTAGGGCTTGTAGCAGAGCATTTCTGCAGTGTGTTCAGAAAGCAGTAAACTACAGGCTCATCCCTTCAGGTAACTGTGATTGCCTGATTAATGCCAGTCCTGCACTAATGCACTATAAAGTAGCAGTATTGACTTAATTGACATAGCTGTATTCTTGTTGTTGTTTTTAAGCTCAAAGTTGCCTTGAAAAAACAGCTTAATAGGTAGCTTGATACAAGCCACCTGTTGTTTCTCAAAGGTAATGTTCATCAGCTGTTTACTGTGAAGCCTTTGTGTTAGTATCAGAATCCTTCTCGGTTGTTGTTATTGCTAGTCACAGATGCTACAGTTTTAGGATATAGAAATATAGAAAAAATAACACTCTTTTGAGTGCCTGATATACAAATCATTATGCCAGAGCTAACTAGTTAACAAGTAGTTCTAGGAGCAGTGTAAATAGTGGGGCATGTTTGTAATGGACTCCCAGGTGCTCTCAAGGGTGGATTCTCAAGTGTTTAATAAGAGAAAAACCTATGCTGCTGCCTGTTTTCATGAAACTTCGTATACGTGTTATGTACAGCCACATTTTAAGAATGTGTGTAATATGGTTGAAATCAGCTAGCAGTTTCAAAATTCTTAGCAAGAGACAGCTGAACAAAACCAGAGAAAGGTAATTGCATTAGTATTGTCTTAGGTAAAAGTGATTGATACATAATTTCTCATTCCTCTACAAGGATGTTTTCAAGAAAATAGTTCTTGCTTTCAGATCATTGTATTCAAGAAAATAAAAGTTAATATTAGTGTCCAGACATTCAGCAATGAAGGCACTTCCTTGCAATACAGGTATCGATAGGGAACTGAAACTTGACAACACATCTTTCTCTCATTCTTCATCTCTCACAGGTTCAGTTTGTGGTGGACATCATTCAGGAATGGAAGGCAAAGGTGTTTCTGGAAGTCACAGAAAATTTTATATGTTATACATGGAGTTGTACCAGTAGTGGAACAAGAGGGATTGTAATTTTATGAGATGTCTTCCAGGGTTTTGAGCCGCATGGTCCAGCTTTTTCTTCTTAGGAAGAGGAGGAAGCCTCCTCAAAGTGCAGTTGTGGTCCCCATTCAAATCAAATGAGAAGCCTGGATGTAGGAATAGGAGGGAGGAGAAGCTCTCCTGTTAAAACATGTAAAACAACAGAATATGGGTGGGAGAAAAAGGAGGGCTACCAAAATCATAAAAATATCTCTCTGTGGCTCAGCTTGCCTGTGTGATTTCCAAGTACAGGTAGGAATATTCTTATAGGTCTTAATAATAGTGCTGGGTTAGTGGGTGAACACAAACACATTCAAAACATGAAACTGATACGCTCCCTTGGTGGGACAGAACATTACTGTTCTAAGAGTTAGGATTTGCTAAAAGAACATTTCAGGGAGTACGGGGACAAGCAGCGGTGGTGGCAAGCTAATTTTCAGATTTAAATCACGTTCAGTTTTCCTTTTGTATACAGTTTTTGATGCAGTACATCACATCTGTGAAGCAGGTAATTTTCTACTGCTTACAGCTACTCTGCTTTTCTTGAATAATATGCTTCATGCTTATAGTATGCTTGCCAGTCAACTCCATTTCTTTCAGAAAGCAAGAGAACACCTCTAGGTATGTTACATGTTGTCAGCTTTCCTAAGTGCTTTAGGCAACTAGTTTTCAGGACTTCCTTTACATAGTTATAAAACTACAATTGCTATGAAGTTGGAGATAATCACACCAGAGAATTAGCAAACTTCCAGAATGGAAGTGTAGAGTTAGCATCCTTGAAAATTTTGCGAGACAGTTGCAAAGGGGCTGCTGAGGCTGAGTTTCACATGAATACTGACTGGCTGGGAGGTACTTCTGTTGGTGTACAACTTGAAGAGGTTTGTGCACATGTCAGGATGGGAAAAGCCAGGATTCTGGTGGGGAGCTCTGGTCATCAACATTTTTATGTATGGATATGCATAGGAATAGCATGTTTTCTATTCAAGAGCCCATTGAATGTCCTGTGCAGCTCTAGACAGTGAATCAGGACTTTGCCAACCTCTGAGGACACAGAGCAGATGAGTAAATTGTTCTTATTCCCCCAAACACCCTTATGTCACATATTGTGATTTTCCATTACACGATCTGAAGGAAATGCTGTATACCTCTATATTTTTGCAATAGCCCAGTGAGACTGGATTGTTTTACTGTAACCTTTGTTCTTCTTAGCATGAGAATAAAAATAACTAAATGATATTCAAATTGTTTGTTTGGTATTATTAATTTTAAGAAGATGTAAAAGTGTTCCAGTTCAACAAAGAACTTCAATATGTGCTCATTTTCATTACAGGGACAGATTAAAATTTACCACAGTGTCCCCTTGGAGCACATCATTTATCTTTTATGAACTGTATTTATTTCCTACACAAGCTGATCTTGTTCTTAAAATGCTTCTGTGTACTAGAACGTTTTAAGAGATACTTTCTCCTATAGCAAAATG
>NW_010422737.1:52653-57808 GCF_000710305.1 Buceros rhinoceros silvestris | reverse complement strand
TAGGGAAAGGCCTGACACTTTTTATCTGTGTTTTGTTTGTTTTTTAAGCATTTTTGTGCAATGGAAAGTTTCACAAGCACTTGCAAGAAATTTTTGTTCCTATGGTCATCCGCTACATCGATCTTATGGAATCGTCAATTGCCCAGTCCATTCATAGAGGCCTTGAACAAGAGTCATGGCAACCTGTCAAGTAAGTGCTTTCTACAAGATCTGGGCAAAACACCTGCCTGTGGCTTTCTGTCTAATCAGGTGTTCTCCCTCATTGTCCTCTAAATATTCTATTTTTTATTGTATTCCTACATTGTTTATTTCTTCACAGGAGCATCACCAACAGTCTTCCTAATGTAGCTCTTCCAAAAGTTCCAAGTTTGCCTGTTAACCTTCCACAAATACCTAGCTTTACTACACCAACCTGGATGACTTCTATGTATGACTCCACGTGTGTATTCTTCAATAACCTACTGACTGTATGTCAGCTCTGCATGGCCTTGCTGGTGTTCTGTGCAGCTGTATTTGGATTGCATGGTGTTTATGATCTCTTAGTTGGAAATTACTGGTCTTGGGAGTGAGCCGAGCATGGACTGTTAGTGAGTTGCGCTTTCTAGTGCATTAAAATTTAGTGATCTTAAACCTGGTAACTTAAAAAATCAGCTTGGCAAAGGTTTGTCATGGTATGAATGGCATTTAATACCCTAAACAATCTAGTGACTCTTCTGAGTTAATAAGCAGTGAGGAACCTTTTGGATAATTGATTTTAGACTGTGATTTTGTAAAGTGAGGCTGCCCGTCGTATTTTTGCATGGGTTTGATTAGCTCACTGTACATAACTGAACATAATTGTACAATACTGAACATAATTGTTTGCAAGTAGTGTCTTTAGATTAAATATCCATGCTACAAGAGAATAGTAAAAAGGTTAATAAGTACCCAGAATAGAACATCCATTTCTTTGCCTGTTTGAAAAAAAGATTTATTTATTTTTTATTTCTCCCCAACTGTTCAGTGCTCTTTTCTTAAAAAAAAAAAATAAATAGAGCAGACGTACCCTGTTCCTTGGGACTATTCCCATAGTTACAGGCCAAAATTCTGCATGTACACACATTCGTATACATTAAAGAAAGGCTCAAGAAGAACCTTATTTCGGCTGAAATTGTATTAGGAAAGGATGAATGTGAAAGACTTCAAAAAACACATGTCAGGATGCAAACCTCGATAATACGATTGCAAGCCCAGTATTGTTTTATCAAATTGTATGACTGAGTTAAACACTCCTAACAAGCACTCAGATCCATTGCTGCAAAAGTTCATAGAATCACAGAGTACCGTGTTGGAAGGGACCTCAAAGATTGTCTGGTCCAACCTTTCTTGGCAAAAGCACAATCCAGACAAGATGGCCAAGCACGCTGTCCAGCTGAGTCTTGAAAGTGTCCAGTGTTGGGAAATCCACCATTTCCCTGGGGAGATTATTCCGATGGCTGATTCTTCTCAGTGTGAAAAATTTTCCTCTGGTGTCCAATCAGAATCTTCCCTGGAGTAACTTGTACTTATTACCCCGTGTCTTTTCCATGTGACTCCCTGTAAAAAGGGAGTTGATAGTTTGTGCTCTTCCAGACTTCCGGCATGTGTTCTTTTGAGTATTATGATTGTTGGTCTGCTGCTAACTCCCCTAAAAGTTGACAAAATTCCACTTAATCCTTGGCTGTGGTACCTTTTGTGTTTAATAAAGCTAGGTTTCCCCTGATGTGCTTATGCAAGTCGTTTCAGCTTTTAATACAAACTAATTGGTCTTCTGCTGCTCAGATTCCCCTCTGTTATCCCCATGCTTTCAAGGGCTACTTCTTTTTTTAAATAGTTTTCAGATTTAAGAGTTGTTGTAATCTTAGATGTGGTGTTATTACAGTCTGTATTATAGCAGTGAACACTGAAGTTGATGTGTGCTGTAAGCACTTCGCAGCAGTAGCTGTCGCTCTGCTGCTTCTCAAGGGAAGTGGGGACCAGCAGTGTTCCAACTGTAGCGTGGCCTTTGTAAGGTCATCACCCCCTTTCAGCTGCCTCAGACAATGTTCAAGAGGTCTGCCAAGGTGATGGCTCCATCGTAGGCATGTCTTCGTCTTCTTTTTCCCTAAACGTAGAGCTTTGAAGTTGTGTTTTATAAAATGTGTATATAAATTAATATTCAAGACTGCAGGTAGTATTAAGTTACCTTTGTAATACTCTGGGAATATGATAGTATTTTAAGAATCAGCCAACCTATGTCCTACTGAAGAGCCAAGTAACTTCTCAGAATGGCTATGTATTATATTTGGATCAAAAAATAAAACTGAAGGCACTGCAAGCCAGTTATTCCTCCTCCCAAGCTAGTGAGTTTCTTCTTTCTTGCTGATTTTGATGTCTCAACTTCCAGCAGAGGAAGTGGTTTACTTTCACTATTACATGAAAGAAAGGAGGAGCTTTTTATCTTTCCCACTTCCCCCATCCCATTCTTTTCAGAAAGAACAAAGCTTCCTCTTTCTAGTTAAACTCTCCAATGGGGAGTAACCAAACACTTGGGCTCCAATAAGCAAAACCTGGTATTTCCTCTCAGTTTTCCCTTTTGGTGTAATAAACACCCACCTTAAATGGACTAGTGACATACTGCATTGCACATAGAGTCAGTGGAGGCAACTAAATTCAGGAGCCCAGGCCCTGCTTTGTCAGACATTGTAGGTGGCTCCTTCTCCCTGCTGATTCTCCCAAGTCTTTCTCTCCCAGTTCACTGTGCTCTCTCCTGGGCATTCAGCCAATGCTTTGGCAAGAAGATGACTACGTATGTCACTACATTGTGCTGGACTTCCCTCTTCCCACTTTCTTTGAAAGTGATGATTTTGGCCAATTAATCATTATCAATTCAAATTACACAAAGAAGAATCTACGGGCAAAAAGAATGAGAAAAAACAGTCTGTGAGCCAACTGAGTTATAGTCAAATGTTTACCGAAAATGCCAAGTCCTGTGTCTACCTTGTCTGCAATAGGAAGAGATTTCATAATCTCCAAACTTTACTGATGTTCATGTTCATGCTCTTATGTTCATGTTTAAGTCCATTCATACTCAACAGAGCTGTTAAGTGCCTACCTAAGGACTTTTGCTGAAGAGAAAGAGGTGAAAATACATTCGCAGTTAGGCATTTCTTTGTGTGCTTTACTGGTGAAAATAGATTTCTCCCTCTTTCACTTAAAAGTTGCCGCAATTCTTTTGAACTTTACTAGAGAAGATTGTTTATATTTTTTAATTAACTGTTGCTTTTTTTTTTCCTTGATCACATGTTTTGGAGCAATAAATGTATGCTGCTTATAACAGCACGTAGGAAGAACATTACCTCATTTCCAGTTGTTTTGGCTTAACCTTTTACTATTGGACATGGGAAAGGGAGATATGAAAAGGGGAAAGTGTTATGAGAAGTAGTCTGGTTTTCTTGATTGGTCTCAGGAGAGGACAACTCAGAGGACACCTTGGCTAGACATACAGAGCATTGTGGCTTGCTGTTCCATTTGGCTGAAGACAACATCCTTAAAGAGCAAAAAGTTTGAATATTCTGTAAAAGCTTCTAATAAGCTAATGGGGGGGGAGGGGTGGTGAGTGTCCTTACATTAATTCAAATGTACTACTTTAAATTGCATTTTTATTCCATTTCATATTTTAAATTTAATTTCGCTCCCTTTTTTGGACCTGGCTTTTGAGTTATATTTGTGGGTGATTTTAATTGTTTGTGATTTAGTTTGTGTATTATCATTTTCAGTGCAGACATGACATAGATTCACTGACCAAAAATATAGTAGATACAGACATGAGTTTGTCTGTTGCTATCTAGTGTTAATCTAGAACATCAGTTTCAGCAAAACTCAAGGCTGGGGACACATGGAATAAGATACATTCTTGCAGGAGAATAGTCCTGTCTTGTCTTCCACCCAGAACAGGCAACATCAAAGGATATGTGTCAGCTCTATTCTTCCTGCTACGCCTCAGCTATAATGAGTGACAAGAGGCACTAGAGCAGTCACGGTGCTCTGATTGTGATATGAAGGGATCTGGACTGAGCGTGTCTGAGCTCTCGCTCTGGACCTCTCTGTTTTTGTGCATGCTGAATAAGTCAGGAGGCCACCTTTCAGTGCTGGTTTGGTTGTATGTATCTGTAGTGCCACAGTTGTGGTGCTTGCCTCCAGTAAAGTGGTAAGTCTGCATTTTCAAGGATGGATATTTGAAAGTATAGCCATAGGACTGATGGAATAGTGAAATTTAGCTGATCTACCTTCTGTGGAAAAAGGAGTTTTGAATACAGCTAGTTCCTATTGAGTGTTCTGGAAGACAAATGGATTTTGTGGGCCAAATTTCTTTTCTTGCAAAAATGTTAACATGCAGGAAGAAAGAAGACTCAAGAAACATGGGTTTGTTGCTTGATCCTTAGTTTGCCTCACTTTTGAACTAAGAGGAATGGTGAGGTAACTGTGTCTCTAACATCTTTGAGGGACCATACACAAAGTTCTGCTTCATCCTTCCCGCTCCTGCTTCATCCTTCCCGCTCCGCTTCATCCTTCCTGCTGGTGGAAAACACAGGGATGGGGCTAAGCACTATTGACTCTGTAATTATTGAAAATCCTTTTCTGCTGAAGAAATTCTCAGCTGACTTTCTGAGACCTAAATATACATCTTGAAGCAGCATAAATGAAGTAGAGCTGGACCGCATGAGCTGAAAACTCACAAAGGACATAGAGCTGGTGCCCTATTTTATAAACATTCCTCACAAAACTCTATGAGTAGTAACTCAGTAATAACCTTAAAATAGATATAATTGCAGTAATTTATAAAATCGCCATCATTGCCCTTGGTAAATTCTAGAAGACTGGAAGCCAGCTGCTTTTTCATCATGTGGTCGATTGAGAATGTCCTTAGAAATTCAGTATTTCTCCTATATTTTCATATCCCTAGCTACCCTGTGGAATTTCACATCAAGGCAAAAAATTATACATTCTACATCTACTCTGGAGTCACGTGGGTGCTGATCTTGAAGCCAGTGTCCTTTATTAGTGGACTGTTTGACTAATATTGCTGCTGCTTAGGTAGCTGGCAAGCCTAGTGGCAAGCTGCCTCTCTCAGCTGCCAGTGGATAAGTGAGTATCT
>NW_010422737.1:43450-52611 GCF_000710305.1 Buceros rhinoceros silvestris | reverse complement strand
GGTTGGGGTAGTTGGAAATCCTAGTGGCACGCTGCCTCTCTCAGCTGCCAGTGGATAAGTGAGTATCTTAGGAGGCTGTATGCAGCTGTATGCAGTTTAATATTCTGCAAGATCTTGGAGAATCATTATGTCTTGGAGGCTTTTTTCCTGTGTTCAGTATGATGCAAGGCATAAAGCCATAAAATAATCTAGGTTAAAGTGAACATCTGGAGATACCTGGTCTACTCTCCCAGTCAAAGTGTGACCAAATACGAAGTTAAATTGCCATTAAAAAAAAAAAAAATTAGGATGGGCATAATATTTGCCTCTTTTAATCATTGGAAACCACCTCTTACTGCCATGACCTGATTAAAAAGAGTGGACAACTAGGTAATACCTTTTACACAAAGAAATAGTGGTGAAAGCTTGATTTCTGACTAGCAAAACAGTGCACTTAGTGCTTAACTTTAAAAATATAGTTAACTATATTGAATGTGGTTTTTAAGGAAAGAGTACCAGTTCAGTTTCCTGGTAGAGAAATATTATTCCAATCATTAGATTGAAGTAGCTTTACCATACATGTTCAAATAAAAACTTCTCAATAGCCAAGTTTGCACCCTGTCCCTTCACACAAAAAAAAAAATGTTCTGGAATTATAGTTGTAGATTCAAATGCTTTGGTGGTTTGATTCAAGTGCAGGAATTCCTAAAAACTGAGTTTGTCTCTTCATGTTGCACTTTATGGACTATTAAACCCTGGAGTGACATAACCGGCTCCCACTAGGGGAAGTAAATCTATAGGCTGTACAACCACATCAGGATACGTGCTGACAATTAATACTATTTCTAATGCTTTTACTGCATAAGAGCTGGGAAAAGTCCCAAAATCCAAATAAACAAGTACCTGATACAAATGGCAGTTATAAGATGATTGAAATCACAGTTTTCTGCAGCATTTTACAAACAAATTAGACGTTTGTATCTGTATGTGTGAACTAGGACAAATAGTTTCTGTTATTTTCCTTCCTCATCTTGTTAGTATATGTCAGTCAAATTCAAATGTCATTGGACAATGCTGAATAAAAAACCTGAAGAATGTGAGCTCAAAATAATATGAAAAGAGAATGGATGAATTAGTGTTTGTTCACAGAATGAATTAGTGTTTCATGAACCTGTGTCTATTATTACATTTATTATAATTGTGAAGTTTATTTGGTAGTCTAATGAAACCAAATTAAGTGGCTACCAGGGAGTGTACGTGCATAAGAATACATTGCTGTTATTGAGAACACGTTAGTCCTCCTGACTCCTAAAGAATTTCATTTGGAATTCCATTAGGTGAAAAACTATGGAAGAATAAAAAACAGTTAAGTTGTATGATCTGATGATGAAAAATGGTGGTTCTGTTTCTTGAGAAAGTATGGTTTGTTTTTTAGAAAATTTGTGTTCTTATCAACTGTAATATATATACTGAGATTGTCCCTGTTTCTGTCCCTATATAATTTGTCATCTTCTTCTACCCCAGTCATCTAAAAAAGTGACTTAGTCAGTTTTGAATCAAATAATGGGTATAAGGTAGCATCTATAACTTCACTCCCTGCCAGTGTGCACTTCGCAGATTTAATGAAATTTTCAGTATTTGTTTACCTCATAACTTAAAGAAACAGTCTAACAGGATTATAAACTTTCTGAGAAGTTTTGGTGGTTTATTATTTCTATTTCTTAATTAAACTTAGTGGTGTGTGAAAGTGCTCCCTGTTCAGGTCCAAGCTTATCAGGTAACATCCCTATGCAGCTTGTAACCTTAGCAGTCCCACGGGCCTTTTTCCCATTTCTGCTGTTTTCTTTCAGGAGCACAATACAATGTAAAATTAACAATTACTATGCAAAATAAATGGGGAAAATATGCATGATATTAAAAAAAAAAAGCCTGTCTAAAACAATGGAATATCCTGCTGTGCATAGTGAAGTTATCAAAACCTGTGCCATTAAAAACCAAAGCCAAAGTCAGGGTCTGTCAGTCGGAGCCAGCCCTTTCTTAGGCAGATACCCCTGCTCCCAGCTTGTCACCCACTGCTCAGCCCTTGCTGGCTGCCCGCTTCACCTGGCCCAGCAGCCCCTCTTGGCACTGAGACAGTGTTGCGTAAGACAGCAGTGACGTTAGGACAGCCGGTCAAGGGGCAGTCGAGTGGGTCTACAAGGTGGTGGGGTGCTGTGAGACCAAAGCAGTGCTCCTGCTGCCTCCGTGCTGCCTCTCCACAGCCCTGAACGTGAGCTGCACTTTAATTCACTTCACCACCTGCTGTCTCAGCTAACGTGGTGTGAACCAGTGGTGGTGCTACTGCCAGAGGGGTGCATCAGGCAGTCAGATACTAGAGGTATATTCCTTTTTTTAATGGTCATTTTTTAACGTGACCCTGCTCTCTTCTGAACACAGTAAGCACTCGCAGACTCCTTCCATGAGAGCTGGAGTCACTTAACACTTCGATAATTATGTTATTTTGTCACGAGACAGATGAAAGAAAGTGGATGTAGTGATGTATTTAAACTATTTGGATCTGAATTGGGACTGTCAGGCTGAGTTTTGGTCACTTGTGTCACTAACATCCTGGAATGCCATGCTGCATATAACAATAACCCAGTATTGCAGTACAGCGCATCACGACAATGTAGTTAATCCATGATGACAGTGGAAGTGTAACTGTAGTTAATGCTGAGATTAGTCTTAAATTCTTGTATCTTACCACAGGCAAATGACTTTCAATTTGCCAAGTGGGTTCAGGGTGGAAGAACTTTATGTGGACAATCTGAGATGACGTAGAGCCATATTAATCCCCTGGTTTCTTTGTGCACAAATTTCTTTAAGTATTTTATGTTCTTTTTTCCGCTGGGATCTGATGTTATTCCCTTCCTTAGAATTAATGAGCATTTATCAAGGGACTCTTTGTCTGGGTATCCCTTACAATATTACTACTAGCATCCTCATTTCTTTGATAGGTCTGCTGACCAAAGTTAAGAAGGCAAGAAAATGTATGTACAAAGTTTTCATTGTTTTGAAAAGGTCTTTACTAAATAATAATTCCTGTACCCTTAACGTTTCCTGTCTTGATCTGAAATTTGAGCTGCTTCATTTTCCATGTTTCCCAAAATGCCATCTACCTCCCTCCCTTGCCTGTCATATTTCTCAGCTAACAGATGAGAAAACTTAACTTTTTTTCACCCTGGTGGGAATTATTTTAGTTTTTCCATGACCATTTTCACATTCCTGGAACACGAGCCACTGTGATATGAGATACAGTGAAGTGAAAGAGAAAGATGGTGTGATAAGGAAATCCTGTTACCTTAGATAATTCTGTGGCAGCTGGGATAGTCAGCCATGCATTTATCTTCTGTTTCTTGGGGACTTTGTTTTCTTATAGCAATGGCTCGGCTACATCAGAAGATCTTTTCTGGAAACTGGATGCTCTGCAGATGTTTGTTTTTGATCTTCACTGGCCAGAACCAGAATTTGCCCACCATTTAGAGCAGAGACTTAAACTCATGGCCACTGACATGATAGAAGCCTGCGTTAAAAGGTACAGTTGAAATGATCAGTAAAAAATTGGAGAGATTTGAAAAATTAACATAGGAACAGCTGTACTGGCTCACAAACGTCTATCTGTACCAAAATCCTATCACAGGAATCAGGGCAACTGTAAAGCGATCAGGACTTGTGTGTGTTTCCCAGCATCTGGCAATCAGCAGTTTGGCAACATCTAGGAAATGCCAAGAAGAATTTCTACATAAGTTATAAATAGACCTTTGGAAGTGAATAAACCAAATCTCTTTTCTAGTCCATATTTGTGGCAAATATAAACAAATCTCAGAATTCTGGTAAAAGAAATCCTTTTTCTTTATGTACATTTCCCTTCTCCATTACTATATTATTCCTTAGGCTCAGTTAATAATACTGGTTCATTTGTCATTATTTTAGAGTACTGTCTTTAAGAAATATTTTACAAACTAGAGTACACAGGATTTCTCCATTTATACAATAAACAAAAGAAGGCTATGCGTAAGTCATCCAACTAAAACCAAGTTTTATATTCCTGAGCTTCTGGAAAATGTAGTTAACAATAATGATTATTTTTCTTGGGCTCTATCTTACAGTTACAAGTATATTCTTTTAAATTAAGCATAGGTGATCTAAAAAGATCTCTGCCATAGCTTTCAGTACATATCATTGAGTTTAGAAGAAGTATCTGTATGTCTAGGAAATTTACAGGGATCTCCTATTAGGTGCTTCAGAAACCATGATACCACATAGAGAGAAAGCTTAGTCTGGACACATAAAAATACTGATAAAAAAAAGAAATAGAATGGAGAAAAGTAAAGTTTGTAAGCAATGTAGTAGTGCTAATCAGAAGATATACAACACCGATAAGGAAGGCCAAAGAAACAGAGAAGCTTTAATATCCACTAAGGTTAAATCTGATAACATAGTATTTTCTGTTAAGCATAGTAGGAACAAGGAGTACCTCAAGCTTAGTATATGAGCCTATTGCTAGAGCTACAGGGATGAAATTGTGGTTAAAAAGACAGAAGCACTTCACAAACATTTTTCTTTGATTTTGGGAGGGTGATGATATTTTGGATGGAATAAAAGCTTAAGCTCTGTAGCAAGGAAGATGAGACAATATCTACTAAACTTACATCCATCGTGTAAACTTACATCCATCTGTTCCAAACAGCTCAGTCAACTACAAACATCTAACAAATTGTAGGAAAAGCTGGAAACTCAAAGGTCTAGAAGACTGTTGGTGTAATCTTAGTCTTAAAAAGTATAAAAGGAGTAGCACTGAGTAGCAGTAACCTATTGATTATATTGACTTCAAGCCTGGAAAAAAAGGAAGAAAGTCTTTACACTGGGACTCTTGTCAAGAGGACTAAAATACAAAGGGATATGTAATTAGTACTAGTTAAAATAATTATTGAAAAATGAATCATTTAAAATTAATATGTCTTTTTTAAAGGTTGTTACAGATTAATGTGGTAAAGACCATTGTGTTAATATAAATACTTGGATTTCTCCCAGGCAAAAAATCTAATGCCACGTATTGTCATTATCTAAAAACTTTGCACCGTACAGATGTGACATCACACAGTGTGTAGATTTTAATGGCAGACACAAAATAGGTTAAAAATGGCTCACTGCCATGATCACAACCAAAAGCTGAGAACAGAGTTATTAACACGGAGGCATTACAAAAAGGATCCCTTATGGATTATGTTGAAAATTATATTATGTTGAAAATCTGTGATACCAATCCTGACATCTTTGCGTCTTGCTTTTATAGAGAGTAAGAAGAATCTGGTGGTAATAAATGAAGGTTTAGTTAATGCTAGAGAATTATTCTAGCATCAGTATATAAAATTTTTTAATATTTTAGAGTTAAGACCTAACATCTTAGTGTTACTACGCTAAATATGTTTTAGTGTGGTCAAAAATACCATACGTCAGGTAATAAAGAAAGTAAATTACATCCCTAGGATGGATTGTATTAGGCAGTAGCAACTTAGAAAAGAATGATGGAACTGTTCTGTTATAATTCGTATTGTGAAACTAGAATGATCTGTAAGACTTTCTAAAATGGAAATGGGATGCTTCTGTTCCCATCTTCTTAAAATACTGTGTCAGTTTCTGGTTCCCACAATTAAAAATAAGGATGGAAATAAAACATTACTTGTATATTTATGTGTTCTGAACTATTATAATTTATGTCAGTGATATTGCTCCTTATTTACACTGGCGTGAAAAGAAAATAAGGGGGTTGTATTATATATCTCCTGATACATTTTGCTTTTCAATATAAATATTTGCTTAATAATAAACTCCTTTTCTTCAGTAAAATTCTCTTTGCTATTAAAGCCAGGAGAGGATTTTTTAAATTATATTCCTCAAAAGCAAGTATTTGGTATGATAAACTGCATTTTAACAGAGGAGTGCTGGAAAATGTGATCTATTTTCATTGCTTTACATTGTTCTTAGTCATCATACAAGGAAGCATATTGTTATCTAGTAGGCAAGAAGATAATACTTTTATTATTCAACTGAATTAGCTGAAGCAATGCAGAGCCTTGAGATTACCATCAATGCAATTGTTTATTGAATGGGTGGATATTCTGCACTAACAGATTTTATTTTTAAGATTTCTCACATGCATGTACATTGTTAAGCTAACATGTTTAGTGAGGTTTGTACATTTGTACACTGGTTGTTCAGAATTATCAGAGACTCATATTATGAATTGTGTTTTAATAAACAGAACAAGAATTGCATTTGAAGTAAAGCTGCAAAAGACAAACAAATCAACAGACTTGCGTATCCCTTCTTCTCTGTGTACAATGTTTAATGTCTTAGTTGATGCCAAAAAACAGACAGCTAAACTCTGCATACTGGATGGGGGGCAAGAGGTAAGTGGAATTTTGTATGTTTAATTCCTGTGTTTGGTTATTCTGAAACATCTCACAGTGCAGGCAGTCTTTAGCAGATTGATTTCAAACTAGCTGAAATGTGTCACGCAGCTGTTTGTACAGGAGCAGGCATAGACTGCTCTCTAGAAGCATCATGCAAGACACAACCCCTCATCTTCCACCAGAGAAAACAGAGTGCTTCTGTAATTTATTTGCTTTGACCTGTGAGTTGTTGAACATTTCAGAGGATTTCTTGACTCATAGCCCCTCTGGGAATTTCTCTTGGGTTGCAGCAGAGAAGCAGCCCACTTCAGGACTGTTTTGTAATAGGAAAAGAGAGCCAAAACATTGTCCTTTGCAGCCAGGATTTAAACGAGTAGTTTGTTTTTAAATGGCTCATATATCCAGCATTCATGCCTGTGTACATCATTAAAATAGAGGAAAGAAATAATCAGGGGATTTAATGGGATTTTTTTTTATTTGGTTGTCGCAGACAAGGACCATTTTGGCAGCAGTTTGCTGCCAGGACTGTAGGTACTCCACAGAGGAGCACTGATGCACTTTTGAAGGATATATAGACTTCAGTGACTACTGTCCTTCCCACGTTGTCACTCCTGGCAGGAATAATCTGTGAAGTGAAAAGGGTATGCTACATAGACTGGTGAGACCACCAGCATACGTTGACAAGGGTTCTTGCCATGCTGTTGCATTATCAGTTTCATGTTAGTTGATTTGGTTTTGGAGAGAGGGTAAAAACATTTGTCTGAATATGGCAACCAAAAAGTATGTCTGTTCTGGGCAGTTTCACGTTTACATTATATGGTCATATTGTTTCTGTTTTTTCCATTTCTGTACTGTGCTCTGAAGAGCATTCATTGTAATGGCTCATCTGTTTAAGTTAGCATATTCAATGTAATTGTCTTTTTTTTTTTTTCCAATTCAATGAGACATTCATCATTTTCCTGTTCTACCCTGTCATCTTTATTTTTCCTTTTGGTTTTCCATGACACGAATCAGTTTGCTAGTCAATGGGTAAGTGTCTTTTTGTTGTTTTTTAACCTACATTTTTTTCTTTGATTATTGCAGCCGCTTTATATTTTGAATGGTAATACTGCTTTTCATGTTAATTTATTAGCCTAGCTCTCAGAATTCCTTTACAGCCTGACCTGGCTGCAGACTGATCATCAGCTTCTCAGTTCTTCTTTCCTTGTGCATCCTCTAAGGTAGTTCCAGATGAATTCTTCACTCTTCTGCTTTTTGGACCACTGTCCTGTCTTACTGAGTCATGAAGTTTGTGCAAAACTTTCACCTCTCAGTGAGGCAGAAGAGCCACAAACCGTTTGTTTCAGGCTCACCAGAAGTAAACCACAACTAGCAACTCTGCCTGAGGCTGGTGCTGACATTTCATCTGTTACTTAGTGTCCGAGCAGTAACCTGCAAACACACATGTGCACACCCTTCTTTTGGGACAGCCTATACCTTCATAAAGACCTGCAGACAGATGGTATAGCCTCATTCTCCACAGTCTCGCTATTCCTCTCTCCTGCTCTGGACAACGCCTCCTGCACCGTCCGCCAGTTCCCTCAGAGCCACAGTTCAGCCTCAGAGTCTGCAGTTACTTTTTGGACTGCGGACCCTCACCAGATTCTCTTCCGAAATCTTCTGATTCTCTGGATTTTCAAGCTCCACCATACACTCTTCACAACACCAAAACAGAAGTGCGGTCCGTGTTCCCTGCTAGATCTGACCATGACCCCAAATGATTCCAGTGATTCTTTTCTGTGCAAAGTGTTGGACAATTTAGCATACCTGTGATGAAGTATGTACTTCTTTAAAAGTCCCCCAATTAATCTTCATCCCAGTTCATCTAATAAACCAAAGGAATCTCAAATTCTTCACATGTCAGAAATTATAAGATAATGTGGAAACTTAACTGTCTCATAAACTTGGAATTTTTGTCTATGTTTCCTCCTTCTCCAAGGCTTTTTTGGAAGATTAAGAAAAAGCAGGGTTTTTGGTTGCTTCTAGCTGATGTCATGGTTGGTTGAAATGTTTCAAGATTTGTTGGGCAAGATACTTCTGGAATCTGCCCATCTGTCAAAACAGGCAGGAGATCATCTCATAACATACACAGTTGCATCTCTAGCTCCTCTATAGCAGCTCTGGCATTTCCAATTACTTCTACTTAGCCACTCAGTCCTGAAACCTTTTCCATGTTACCTTTCTTTCCCTCATCCTCCTCCATCTTAATTTTAGTCTCAAATATGGTCTTGTCTGCCAGTCAAGAAAAGCATTCTATGAGGCCTGAGGTAACATTTTTGAAAAGGCCTGTTCATTCACTTGAAACTCAACGGTGGATATCCATCTGACAGTTTCTAGAACTTACTCTGCATGTGATGGAAGGTGTTATTTAATGAGATGGTTAGACCCAAACATCTCCTTGAATACCACATGCTCTTTTCATTCCCTGTAGAGAGCTATGAGCACTTGTAAGTAAACCTTGTTCAAGTAGAGTCAGATGTGGAAGTTTTCACCCTTTCTTGTCAGATAGGAGGAAATTCTTACTTACCAGGTAATTAGGGCGTTCTGGTCATGGTTGCCAATAATGTCCCTTGAGTTTAGAGTTTAAATTTCATTGAATCCCCAGGTTTTCCTGCATTACTTCATGCACTGGTCACCATTCTTCAAAATGTCTTCCAGTTCACTCTCATAAAGACTTGGAAAGTCTGC
>NW_010422737.1:30041-43338 GCF_000710305.1 Buceros rhinoceros silvestris | reverse complement strand
AGGAATGCTCCCCTCCTTGCCTTCTGGATATCATCTTAAAACCTAAGCACAGTGTAATTTGGCTCCAGGCACACTCATTACATTGTGTTTAAAGAGTGTTTGGCTGGATGGATGCCTTCTGCGTTGGTTGGCAGTTGCCTTAAGAGAGTTTGAGAAGCAGATCCAGGGGAGAATCGCCTTATTTCATACCAACTGTTGACGCCTGCAGCCTACTTTGTGGACAACCAGAATGGCGATTCATGGAGTGCAGGGAAAGGATGCAGCAGGACAGCTAAGTAACATGCCAGTTGCTGTTATTTCTCAAATAGCTGACTGCCCAGCTTCTTAGTTTCAGTGTGTGTAATCTTGGGTAGTTGTAGGGTGGAGAGTGTCCCACTGCCTTCTTTCCTGAACCAGAAGCCAATAGGTGCTGCTCACTTACAGTCCATGGATCCCAAGTCAAATGAAGAGCAGCAGTAAGGGAAACCTTTTCTGCCACACAGCATTCAATCCAGAGGTATTTTTGGCCTTTGTTATTTGTGATAAATAGTTTAAAACCTATTAATTTATAACTTTCTGATATCTCGTTGCTGCATAATTCTGGCAACATTCACCTTTTTGAGTATGATAGGTAAGAATCACACAGAAAATAGAGCTGGAGGCAAGAATCAAATAGAAAGTATTTCTGTGGCCACTTAGGTTGACAAATTGTTAGATCGAAGTAGAAACTTAGATATGAGTCATAGCTTATTTGTTGCTTTGTGTAACTGGGTAGCGTGAACAGAGTAAATGCCATTGGTCTGTACTGTTGAGTGCTTCATAGCAGAACACGTATAGAAGCTTTTTTAATTGTTTCAGAATTCCAGCATGCCGGCACCCTGTCATGCTTATGAAAGAAGAGAGACATGTTTTTCAATTTGGGGAAAAATGAGTGATGTGCCATTTCAGTGGAATGTGCCACAGCCAGTGATGTGTACATCTATATGAAAAAATAGGGAAAAGTGGGCTTTAATTTGATGAACTTTGTTTCTGAAGCCATTTTTGTTCATCACATTCAAGGATTCACTCATTTAACTCCATAAGTAATAGAGGATTACAGCTGATTTGATAGTAAAAGTGCAGAGACAATTTAACATGTATGTAGTATTGAATGGATAATGTTGGAAGTAGCAGTTTCCGTTCAGGTGATCCTGTGCAATTTATTTTCACAGCCATCCAACCTTAAAATGAACAAAGGAAAGCTAGCTTGAAATTTTTTTTTTAAAAAAAGCCAACTCCTGAATTTGAACATAGCGAGGTAGGATGGAAATCAAAATTGAATACGTTGTAGAAATGAGCAAGTTACAGTTCACAGCTGATCACCACAGGATTTGGAAACAAAGTCCTCTGTTCATTGTCTCCTTCCAAATGCTACTAGGAGCAGAGAGCCACATTTGGAAGACCAGCCAGGTTGTCCTCAGAAGACAGTCCTGTTTGGTTACATCATCTCTTGACACACTTGGCCACTAAGCGTATTTTTTTCCCATGTAGCTCCTACAGCTGCAGCTTATATTTCATATTTTTCTGAGAGTTACTCTAGGGCAGCTGGAAAGGCAGGGCCACCTTCAGGGGCTTTGGGATGATGCTGAAAGACGCTACGATGTGTCAAAAAAGAATAGGAACTGATTTTAGATCCATTGATTTAATGTACTGTGGAGGTAAAGTTGCAGACACATTATGGGACGGACAACAGTGCTTTTTCACGGATCATGGGAATATGTGTAGTTTTGAGATGCATCTGTGGGAGAATAATTATTTATTATTTTCAGTGAGTACAGAGCTATTCCCTTCTGAAGGCTGTGTAAGCAACAGATGTCACAAACAGTGTGGGTGATGTAAATACTTAGCAGATCAAGAGATTCTTATATTGATCTAGAGATTAATATGGTTAGAATAAAATACATCTGAAATGTTGGAAAGTTCTTTGATGTATTTCTAGCACGCTGTTTCACTGTTCCAAGATGTTTATTGCTGTTTGTCTGAGATGTGTATTCACATTTTTCAAGTGTTTCTAAACTTTAAAAGAAATTTAAAAATTAACACAGGTGGTGTTAATTTTTACAGATACATACATGTTGGGCAAACACATCTCAGTTTTATTCTCTCAATTTAAACGCAGGTTCGCTAGATGCACTGTTTAGAAAATCATTGCTAAATATATTAATTGGATTTAATGTTTTGGTTTGCATGGCAACTCTGAGACAGCTCTGAAAACTATTCAGCTGGCAGCTGCTAAGTTAGGCTAATGTTTATACTGACCTCAGTACTTTTACTCTGAGCATTACGCTGTTTGCTGTTCCAAGTAGCCTTGAACTATGAAGATAGGGTTAGTCTTTACAAGTCACATTTTCTGTGAAGTGGCTATTGGGGACAATCTTTGCTGTCAGATAAATGTTTCTAAAGGAAGAATTACTGTTCAAATTGATGTACCTCCTTGACAAAACAAGATCCCTAGTTTCTGTTAATTTCAGAAAGGAACTCTGAATATTATCTAAAAAGTCTTTCAGATTTATTTTAAAAGCATTTACTTAAAGGCACCTTCTTTATGAAAAAGTAAAAGAAAAAGGCTATGGAGAATGAAGTCTGTTCTATTATGGCTTTTATAGCCTATTAATTTGTTACCATCTATTCTGCTTTGTTGATGAAATTTTAATTTTGCCCTTGCTTGAGCATATTGTAAGATTTGTATAAACTGCAGCTCACTGTGCTAACAGAAAGGCTCTTTTAGGATGAACAATTGGAGCTCATTTTATTTCTAGAGGACATTTTAAATAACTTATGAATGAGAGTTGTCAGACATGAAATGCTGTATTAATTAAATCTTATTCTAATCTTTTTGCTTCTCCAGCTAAACCAATCCTTTAGAAAAAAAATACACGGCCACCTTAATTATATAGGAGAAGACAAAAAGTATCCTTCACATTCCTTCGCCTGAATAAGAATAAGAACTCAATTCATCTAAATAATAACCCCATTAGCTGCTTAACTCAACAGTGTACATGGGAAAATTTTCAACACAGAATGTAAGAAAGTGTTGATTGGGTGGATCATTTTCAAGGGTTTGTTCTTCTGATGTTCAAAATTATAATTTTAAGTAAATCTGATCTTGCAGGGTTATCAGCTTTATACCATTTATGACTTCTGACAAAAGTGTGTGTTCGTATACATGCTAATGCTTCTTTATCTTTTGAAATACAGCAACAATACCATTCAAAAATAGATGACTTGGTTGAAGAAACTGTTAAAGAAATTATTTCACTCCTTGTTTCAAAGGTAAAAATATTTAGATTGTAATTTATAATAAATCTCTATTGAACTTTTGAAATGTGTTTAAGTATCACACAGTTTTTGTATATATGGTGAGACTGGGGGGGACAACAATACGATTTGTAAATAATAGCCACACAATATTGAATTTACAAATTTAAATTTTATAACCCATTAGTAAACAGTTTCTGTGCAGCCTGCTAATCAGATAAGTTTATCTTCTGTATTTCTGTTATAGATAAGAACTTCTAGTTCTTAGATAAGAGCAGCTAGTAGAACTGGTACATCTTGATTATGTCAATATTATCTTAAGTAATAGCATGTTTTATTTTTGTTTAATTTTTCACATGAAAACTTTCCTCCTATCACTAAGTAGTATCTGAATTTTGTATTTAGATACGTACAACACTCAGACCATCGGCATAACTTTTTAGTGAGATTTTGTTCTACAATCCATTTAATTTAAAAATATTTTATAAATTTTTTCTTGAAATTGACTTTGTAGGTCTTTATTTTTAAAAAGAAAATGTGTTTTGACATGACATAGGAACTTGAGGACTAAGTGCAGAAAACTTAAACAATGTCTTGTTACTGTAGCACCTCTACTCTGGTAAAAGTCTTAAGTGTTTGATATAAAAGGAAAGCTTTCAGTCCCTAATAATTTGCAGTGCACAGCAAGTAATGACAGAAAAGAAAGATTTTATAAGAAGTCTTGTTATCTATGCATTGCAAACTACCCAGAAATATCTGATATTCAAAGCAGGAGAAATAAACCACGCATTTAAAGTTCGTGAGTTAGTTCCAAAAAAATAAGACTCTGGTGATATTTTCATCATACCTTCGTTTTCACTTGTCACAGCTTGCTGGCAGGGGGTGGGAGGAGCAGGAATCTCCTTTCAGATTGACACTCACCATGCTTGCACGAGGGTTGAAAAGGGAGGCTTTGTAGAAGCATTGTAGAAGTTTAAGCAAAATGTGTCCACTTACTGATAAACCTGTAGAAACCACAGATTTTTTTCTCTGTTGAGCAGTTTTGAAGTAAACATGACTACAGATGGTTCAACTCAACAGTTTTGAGTTTTACATGCTGCCTGTCATCACGCTGAACTAACTTGTCAGTTTATATTTTTGTGTTATTTTAACAGGAAGAAAGGGAAATTTAATCAGAACAAATCATGCTATTACAAGTTAAAACTTTTGATTACTTAGAAGGAAGAAAATAGTCATATTCCTCCTGTATACATGTATAAGAAACTCTAGAGACAAATGCTGTCAGTACAGAGGGATTTATACATTATTAGTACATTATTAGTTATCACATATGCTCTTACCAGAGGTATGAATCTTAGAACAGGAAGCAAATTTTCTGTGTCATTGGCTGATCAGTGGAAGCTTTCACCAGTCTCTGCTCACCTGAGACGTGAAATGTCAATGATGTCCTGATTGCTTCTGTTTTAAGGCAGAAAGCCTCTGAGGGTACAGAGGAAGGCTGATTTTTCACTCCTGATTTTGGCCAGAAAAAATGCACATCAATGTACATGGCATCTCTCTGTGTGTGTGTGTGTGTGTGTGTGTGTGTGTGTATGTGTTCATTTTTTTTGTCTAGTAGATTTTAATTCATTTTTAGCCTTTGCCTCTGTATTACTTCCTTTGTGTTCCAGTGGAATAAGTGTTTCAATTATTGGTTTTGGCTGCAAGTCATCTATGTAAATGAAAAGAGTACTTTCACTTTTTACTTGGTAAAAACTATACTGTGCATTTTGACTTAGCATTTAACAAATCACAGGAATAGCACAAAACAGTGAAACAAAGCACAGTGTGTTTCGGGGTAACCAGTTCAGAGAATGTGAGGTATACACAGAAATGCTCGTAGAACTTCACGTCTGTACACTGGGATCTCAGAAAACAAGTTTCCGGCATCATAACTAAGGGGTTTTTTTATTTAAATGGACACCCTTGATACTGCAATGATTTGCTCTCTGTTCTTTTTTTGTGTCCCCCTTGTACTGGAACCATTTGTGGGCACTGTGGATACCATGTTGTTTGTGAGATCAGCCCCTTCCATAGTGGTTCTTTGCATAATAGGATTGTGAACACCATTCTGCAGAAGGAATCCTTGCCAGTCAGATAAAATGAGTTAAAGTATGAACAGCAGCTTCTCTCAGGAATGCAACGGCAAAGCAGAAAGCTGGTATTTGGTCTAATAAAGGGACTGTAATTATACTGTGCATGGGGTGCAAGGAGCAACTGCCACTCGCTCTTGTGATGTGATTTTATTCCTTGATCGGCACCTACATACTGGCATCTTAATTAATCACTGTAAATATGACGGATTAGATTGATAAATGACATATGTAGGTTTGCACTTCCTCCTGCTCCTTGAACTGTTAAAAGTAGGGCTTATTGTAAAGTGATGATCTCAGTTCCTCTGGAGGTGACACTGTTGTGACACTGTTACAGTGCCCATTAACAGCATGCCAGATGGAATTTTGTTCTGTCCTCACACTCATAAAATGATACTCGTGGTTGTGGGAATTACTGTGTTGGGAGCAAGGGATGACTTCTAAAACAATCTTTATATAAACTGGAAAGCAATCCGTATGTGTAAAATAAATGCACAGGAATACAACAGCTGACAGACATTTTATGTTATATACCATTAATTACTCGAGCAATGCAACAACACGGAGGGAAGGTGATTTGTTTGTTTTAAGGCTTATTTGGCAAAGTTTAAACATTAAGGCTATAATTAATGCAATTAATAAGGTGGTTTTTTGGTCAGAAATAAATTTTGGCAAAAACGCCTGTCATAGCCTAAGGCTGGGCCGGCCACTAGATGAATGACAGATGCTATTATCCCTTCCCTTCCCAAAGGGGAAGAGAAAGGGAATAAGAGAGGGAGACTTATAGATTGGAAAAGAAAACTAAAACTGCCTTAATGAAAATAATAACAATAAAATTAAAACATTAAATAATAACATTAAAATTAATATATACAAATATATAGAAAAACAATACCGAACCGAACCTCCCTGATAGCACCACGTCACCAGCACCACTGATGCTGTGGGCAGACACTGGGGAAGTCCCAGACTGGACTCAGTGGCAGACAGGAACTGGATCCAGGAGTGGGATTCAGGAGTGCACGGATTGGGATCAAAAGCAGAACGGACAGAATTCCCCTTGGACACCAGCCATTGAAGAAGAGAGCTGGACCCTTGTGATCCCTCAGCTTTATTCCAAATATGACATCTATGGGATGAAACACCTTGTGGGTCAGTTTAGGGTCACTTGTCCTGTCCACCCCTCCACACAGGTGCAGCCTCTAACTCACTGCACCCCACCGTGGCACTCAGGATTCAGCAGTGACCTTGGTCTCCACGGGAGCAAGTGTAAGCAAGAGCCTTTCTGCAGACCAGTCCCTGCCAGTAACTGTAAACATCAAGCGTTATCACTGCTAGGAGCAGACACTGTCTGTGAAAACATGCCGTTAACTTCAGAAAGTGCAGTTAGTTAGAAGAGACTGAGCTGGAAAGCAAAATCACTGAACAAAATTAATTCCCTTCTAACTCAAACCAGAACAAGGCCTTTTCATGCCACTTGCTGAGGAGTCAGGCTACTCAGAGAATCACTGGTGAACCACACCATACCAGAGATTTGGGGCATACATTTTCTTGCTCCCTCCTGGCCATGTAGTAGCAGTTCACAGTACATTCTGTTAACAGAAAATTCTAGTGCTGTTACGCTGTTGGGTGAGATCAGAGCTGGATTTCTATTCAGTAGCAAAGATATCACCATCACATCATCATGGCTTGGCTTCGCGAGTGAAGATCTGGGAAGGGCTTTTCCCACGCTCACTGCAAGCGATGAGTGCACCTTTCGGGCCAGCGCGGTGGATTTTTTAGGTGAGGCGCAGCGTGCGCGGAACCGGCTCCACCCTTTACACCTGAGGTTCATCTGCCAGGGCCTAGTGAGCTTGGACGGTGACAGCAAAGTCCTCGGGTCGTAGGTTTGGTTAAGAGAAACATGATATCAATATCACCACCTCTAATGATTGTGCTCCATCATCTTTGAAGCTATCATCTTAGAAACCGTGGTCATAGAAAATAATGCAGTGGTTCAATGATTTCCATCAGTTTGATCAATAGGTGAAGCTGTGAAAACAATGTTGTTTGATTTCAGCACTTTGTGAGATGGGAAAGTGGTCAAATTTGCAGTTTGCATTGCCCTGAACAATAAAAACCTGAGGAGGAAAAACTCACGTTCTCTTTCCAAATACTTATTTTTTCTTATTGTGCATTTAGATTTTTCTCTGTGCTATTCCTCCAGGTTGTTTCGGTGTTAGAAGGTGTGCTGTCTAAATTGTCAAGATATGATGAAGGCACTTTCTTCTCATCGTTGGTTTCATTCACTGTAAGTATTTGGATTCACAGAGGTTCTGTTCTTCTTTCTGTGCATAATTCTGAAGTTGTGCACAATCTGTAGTAATAAGCACTCAATGTGTGTTGTTTTATTTTTAATTTTCTAAAGGTGAAAGCAGCTGCAAAATATGTTGACGTCCCCGTAAGTACAACCCTTTTAATACGTTTTTCTAGTGTTCATAATAATTCAAAAAATAGGGGGTTTGTTAGCTCACATTTTTTATTGTTGACATTTAGCTTTCCTACAGAGATTCATTATAGCTTTACACAGAGTATTTAAAGAGCCACTGCAAACCTCAGAGGGCATTTCATTTCCCCCCAGCAATGAGTAACAATCAAAGCAAAGCTTGGAAAGGTTATTCTCAATGCACTTTTTCAGTTGTGGAAGAGGGAGGATTGTAACTTAGATACTCTTTTGTAGGGGTCTTCCCATCATTTGGCTAAATAGTTCAAATATATGGATAAGCAACAAGTAAAAAGCATCATATTTGAATATCCATTATTTATTGATTTCTTACTTCAGGACCCAGTCTTGCATATTTAATCCCTTGCTTGCTAAATCTCTGTTTGATTTGCCATCAAATAGATTTGTTGGAGCTCTTTTATATATAAAAGCAAAATTCAGCTATGAGAACTTTTATTAAAGTATCACAGTAGAATATCTTTTCCAAAAAAAAGGAAGAAGTTATCATTGTCATTATCACGTCAATAAATATCCGTTGTTCTCTTGCGAGTCTGTTAACATCCCATTTTAATGTGATTCTGAAACAATTTTATTTTCCAAGCATAGCAACAAAAAAGTACTAAAATTGTTATGTTAATGACCTTACAAGAAATAGAAATACAAATATAGAAGAACACTGGAAAAATATCTTTGCCACAAGCTCAGGGGAGTGTTGCAAGACAGGTGAGACAGGGATGCACTGAGAGGGGAAGGCAGAGCAGAGAGGCAGTTGCTGGAGCCCTGTTGCCTTTCTCACATTCACTGAACAGTGTTGCTTGGTCTGAAGAGATCACCAGATTATAGACAGGCTTTCAGGATCCTTGCATTTTTACTTTTGCTTTTCAGCTATCCCACACACCTTTCCCACAGCCCAAGACATGACCTGGACTATAGTACTATGGCTGTAAACTACAGGCGTAAAGTGTACTTCAGGAAGGCTGTGGATCTGACCAAGCAAACGTTTTCCAAATTGTGGAGGCCTTTTTTCCCGGGTTAAAGGAGCTTGGTAGGCTGGGGTTTGGCTTTGCTTCTTCACCTCCTTCCCCTTGCTGTGAAGAAGCAGTTGAGGCCAAGAAGAGCCATTACTGTCACAACTGTCAGCAAGTGTTCAGTCTGAATAGGATCTAAAATCACCAGTTGTGGAAGTTACAAATTCAAACTGCAAAAGAAGCCTGTAAGTCATCACATCACAACACCATCTCCTGGGCTCTCAACTGCAGTGAGAAGTGGAGAAGGGGGCAGCACAGGGTGAGGAATTTATGCTGAGTTCTTGGTCATGTGGTGGTAACCTGGCAAGCCTGCACTGAAGCTAATTAAATGTCTCATGTGACTGTATTTTCAACTGATATGGTTTAAAATCTCTTTTTGTCCCTCCTCACCACATAGCTACATATATGGAACTGCCTTAAAGGTGACAACAGTAGGGCCTTTATTTTGATACAGTTGCAAAAATGTGCGAAGTTACGCTTTGTTAGATGACTGCATTCTGCCCCCATGCCCCGCCTCCATTCAGGGACCTCATTGGGTCACCTTAGCACTGTCCTTGGGGTCCCTGAAACAGAGCTGTTGATCGCTTGGTGGATCTAGGGGAGAAGGAGGTTGGGGTCAGGGGGAAAGACCTTTGTGAGATTCTTGAGTGTGTGAATTCAACGAGAGGTTTTGATCTTTGATTACTAGGCTCAATATTTGGCAAGGAAGGAAAAATATGCTGGTTTATAGTGAAGTAAGAAGAAACTAACTTGACAAAACAGATGTTAGAAAAAAATGAAAGTAGTACTGAGCAGAATGCTTTAGAGAGAGGATGAGAGGTAACAGAAATTAAAACGTTAAAAGGTAAATAAAAATGGAAATAATAAAGGTTTCAAAAAGGAGGACATTCTTGGATGATTCTTGGTCATTTTGAGGAAAAAGGTAATTCTCTTAGTATTGAGAGGGGATTTAGACATTGAATAGGTAGTGGGATGTATGATGTCACAAGGAGCTCTCATTGCTTTCCCCAGCCATTGAGTATAGGGCTGTATGGACACTGTGTATGTTTTGGTAACTGAAACATCAACAGAAATACTAGGAACAGTGCAAAATATCCCAGACTAAGAAGAGTAACAACAATGATGGCTAAATGATTTCCTAAAAATAATAATGAAAAATTCTGGTTGCTGTTATGCTCTTTTTGTTGGTAATTGTCACAGTACACTAGGCTCTGAACTGAAAGAAATTGTGACTGCTGTGCACGTGAAAGAAACCAAATGTTCAGGGGAAAATAACACGAACACCACAAATATAAGTAGTGTATGAAGGGTGAAATTTGTTCTCTTGTTATGTTTTGATGTTTGGGAATGCAAGAGCTGATTCATCTGATTTAAAAGAACTCACCCATATCTGTTACAACTCTTTCTTTGTTTCTCTTAAAGCCCAAGCAAACCTTAAGACATGCAGAAGTACAATCTGTCTAATTTTTTTCTTTTTTTTTTTTTAAATATTCTGTTCCCAAAGCCAGTTAATTAATGCAAATATGGAAAGAATGCAATAGAACTGAGGGCAAAAAGTGAATATTGTTAATCTCAAATGATTATTGTTTCTCAATCATGTAGATAATTTCATTGTATTCAGTTTCTCATCATGTAAGTCAGTTTTGCACACAAATAATTGTGTGTTTCTCTAGCTAGTCATTTCATTTCTACACGCATTTGCCTCATTTACGAATATCACCAGAGCAATTACTCATACAAATTGAGCATCCAGTTACATGCATATGTATATACTGCTTTCTGTTCAGAAAGGTATGTTTAAATCCCTTTGTAGGAGCCAGTAATCTATGCCAGTCATTTAGAGGGCACAGAAGGAACCTAATCCTCTCTCACTTCATGTAGGCCACCTGTCATACCAAGTGCAGAGAGGCCATTTGAAGGACCCAGGGCTGACAGCAGTGCACAGCTCACACAATGCCAGGCCTCTCGCTCCACTCTTGCCTTTATGTGGGGATCAAAGGTATGAAAAGGGGCCTCACACATGTGCCAGCATTTGACTTATGGGGTCCTGAGGAGGCCAAAGTAGAAACTCTGCCTCCTACCAGGCAGATACACGTTGGTACCTTCCAGATACCTCATTTTCCAAATATCACACTTGTACTGCATGGCCTTATTAAGCTGGTTTGAAGAAGCAAACAACTTTTTCTGGGAAATCATTGTTTATTCAGGGGTGGCCATACTGTGACATAATTTTTCTTATTTTTCACTTAGGGACTTCTGTTTAAAAATAAAGAGCACACAACAGTCATTATCGTCATCATGCTCAGGGCTTCTCCAGCCTTTCTCCTCCTCCTCCTCTGTATACCCAAACCTGGAAACTGCCCTTCTGTTTTCACATCCATAAACAAGCTATTGCAGAGTTGAAGGGAAAGCCTTGCATCATCTGTTTTAAGTCAGCGGTATTTTTGAGATACCTCTTAAATGGACGAGAAAGGTGGCTGCTAATTGGTAGGAAAGTTAAAATAACATAGTAGAACATAGTTATTTTGGGGGGAGAGCATATTTTAATATCTGGTTTTTTTGTAGTAACTGTAGCATTTTGAAGACCTTTTGTGCCATACAATCAAGATCCTGGTGGAGACACTTGCATGCCTGTGTTGCCCTTTGAATGTGATGAAACTACACATATATGTAACAGTGTTTGCATAAATGCTTGCAGAATCACAGCTTAAGTTCTGCATGGCAGTTCTCAAAATGCACGCCTTTAGCCTTTGCAAAGGTTGAATTTTCTTCTACAAGAAGATCTGTTAGAGGCTGGGAAAATGCTTTGTATTCCTTCATTTAAGCAAAAGATTATTTTTCATAACCATAATAAAATGTTACCTTTATAATAGACTGACTATACAAATTATGCATCCTCCTGTCTGGCGTTACGTATTTTGATTTGTAAGAAATGGAGTGAGGATCTTGTTATGAGTATGGGTAGTTTCTATTCCAAAAATATTTTAATGATATTTTAATTCGGTCATTCCAAAACCCAAATGGTGAGCCTTGCAGCATTTAGAGGAGAAATTTCAAGCAGTGAAACTTTCCAACATGCTCTTTCATTTGGTGGTGGACACTGAATAAGGAGCTCCTGCGTTTCTCACAATAGCCCCCTCCAGCTCATCACTCCTTTTCATTTCATTGTTACATTCACGCTGTAGTTAAAACGTCTCCCTCCAGTATGCAGGGGAGGGGAAGGGGGTGGAGAAGAGAGCAAACACAAAACGGGATGAAGTATGTTGTTATATAGTTAGCCTTTAACATCTGTTCTCAGTATTTGAAACATTAATGCTTTGACAGGATAGCAATTTGGTAAAACTAGATTCTTTTTTTTTCTTCGTAATACCAGGAATACAAGTTTGTTTAATACTGTATGATGCTAAGAAAAGTTCTGTGGCAAATGCCAAAGTGAGAATAAATGTAACTCACGTATTTGTAAAGGTACATGGTTTTTGCTGAGATTTGTGACAAACTGTTGCATTGCAAAAGGCTGTGCAGAAACCTCGGTGTATCTCTCCTACAGGAAAAGACCAATAGTAGTGCAGTATCAAGCTTGTTGAAAACCTTTAGGCAGCAAAATATTTGAACGCCTGGAAATCAAGGCAATGCAACATTACTTTTGAAGAGGCGCCTCAGGCAAATTTTACCAGTGGAAGCGATGTGCGTCAATCATAATACAGCTTCTACATCATCTTGGAAACTGGAATAATGTATTTTTAATTTTGCCTCGTTGCTAAATAGACACTATGGTAGTGTTTTCCTGTTTAAAGGGAGAAAGTTAATCTTTCTTCTTTATCTAACTTTGTTGCTATGAAAAAGTGCCTGTCGATCTGAACCCACCTACTAGTGAATAGTAAAAGAGACAACCTGCACCTGTGGGATTAGGTGCAGCAGCAGGAAGTAAGAGCACTTGCAGTATATAATTAACAAGGATTTTTTTTTTTTTTCCCCAAACAGCATGTTCATCTTGCCAGGTTAACTAGTGATTAACCCTAAAAAAGAATGTGCTGAAGCCTACACCCTTGTTTAAATTCATTCACTTGCCCATGTATTCAGTTACTTGTGTAACCAATGACAAAGTAACCCTATTTACAACTCTTCATTTCCTGGTATTTTATTTGATGTCTTTGTGTTTCCAGTTTCTCCATTCATGTCTTTGTTTGGTTCTCTTTCATTTTCAGATAGGCAAAACATCTTGTCTGCTGTTCTGAATAAACCAAACATACAATAACTTTTTCTCTATTATAAAAACCCACTTTTTTTCTTGGGGAAGTTTTCAGACAGAATACACTTTTTTTACACTTATCCAGATAAATATACCAGGTTAAATTCTTCTCTCAGAGATGTGCAAATAA
>NW_010422737.1:27194-29942 GCF_000710305.1 Buceros rhinoceros silvestris | reverse complement strand
CTCTTTCCCATTAACTTCGGTAGATGTTCTGCCAGAGATTCAGACAAGCAGAATTTTATATATTGGGTATGGATGTGGAGACTGAGTTGCTTAAGTCTGTCTGATGTTAGTAATGAAATGCCCCCTGTGACAGTTACTTAAAATATATCTCAGTTTCTATTTGTTTGTCTTTTAAATCCAATTGCTTAATTATTGTTTGGAGTTTTTTATTCTACATTAACCTGGGGGGGTTTTCTGAGGTTTAATAATCCAAAATAGAACAATAGAGGATCATGTAATCAAAGGTTCTCATCTAATATGTAATCCTTATTTTAAAAAATTAAAACATGAAATATATAATACTAAGCCTGTTTTGATGCTTATAATAGCTTTTATTTCTTCTTTCACATGTTTAGAGAAAACAAATAAATTCAAGGCACGCAATATGGAGAAATAATGAAGTGTTCGATACACTGTTGGTTCATTCAATATTTAATGTGTGTTTTGCCCACCATGAGTATGGTTAACTTGCAGTTATTTTGGTGAGGCTTTAAAACAGAGAGTCATACTGTTGAAGCACTGATAATCTCCCATACCTAGACATACTTCTACTGTAGGCAGACACCGTTTAAAATGAAAATTAATTTTTTTTCCACAGCAATTTCAAAGATAATTATCCTGCACATGTTAAAGAAGGATGAAGTGTTTTAAAGAACTGTAATTCTAATTGGTAAATGTCACCAGCTGTTGCAGTTACTCTTACTTGTGTATATTCTTTTAATGATTACACTCCTGTGCCACAAGCTACATGAAAATATAGTCACTAGGTGTGAAATTCCCATATGTCACAGCTTCAGGACTAGATAAACATCTCAAAGATGGAGGGGAGAGTTAATGCTGATGGGAAATTATATTTTTCTAGCTTTGGCTGTCTGCAAGAGGAACACTTTTTATTGAACTTTGTAAAAGAAAAAAAGGCATGAATTGGAACCGTTAGTTTTTAACATTCAGTGGAAGATTGATTTATAAATTTGATTCTATATCTCCAAGAACTATAATAAGCCTTTCATTTGTTAGGTTATCTCCTTCACCCATCCCTGGAGATTTCAAAATATTTTCCCATTATCCCTCGAAGTTAAAACTAGTCCAATTCCTATAAATTGTCTATCAGGTTTTAGAAAGTACATAAGGTTTCAAAGTGAGTTGTATTCTTTTGTACCATCACAAATGAGTATACTAAGGTGAGCTGTGGAGCTTTCCATTTCACATCCCCTTCACTTTGTGATTTAGTTCAACTTTAAAACATTTCTGTCACATTTTAGTGAAGGCACAGATTTATGAAGAAAATCTATGGATTTCCATGAAACAGGTTTTTCAACAGAAAACTGTTTTATCTACTGTAGTCTTACATTTTTATTTCTATTTTTTATTAGTATTTCTATTATTTATTAGTATCAAGATGAGTAACTCAGGTGTAAATGTAAATGCACTACTTTCCTCTTAAGAGTTTCATGTAGGCACATACATATGCTATAAGTTTTTGAAATGAGCTTTCATTTCCTCTGGAATGACCAATCCAGATGTGCAGGAGACATTTCTGTTTTTCAGTGTGAGTTTTGAGGATGCTAAGAGTGTTAAATCAGACCATCATTCCACATTTAACTATTACTTTTAAGAAATGAAACTGCCATTCATCCACATGTATAAATGAAAACTAGAATCTTCTTATTTTGTACCATATTCCTATATGTGTGCATGGTAGAGTCAGAAGAAAGAGAGATAAAACTCATGATCCAGGAGGCTTCAGTCGCTGCAGTTTTGAAGCGAGAGTGCTCTCATCCCGTTACTGTAACGGCAGTTTCTGGACGGGTATTAGTTTGCGCATGTTGCACCTTTCCTTCCCTTTTGTACTCAGACCTGTTCAAATACATTATGTTACATACAAGATAATGAGGAGTGAGAAAAAATAGAATATATCCACTTGTAGACTAGAAAAGAAGTGCTAATATAAAATTATATGTAAATATTTTAACTATATGAGTATGTTTATGTATGCAAGCCTTTAAAATGTGCTAAACATTTTACTCACACAACATTGTACATATGCTGTATTCAGAGAGTAACAGCTTCTGAGCAATAGAGCTGACTTGTGCCTGGGAATTCAGGGGCAGTGTGTAGCTGCTTTTGTCCTCCTACCCTAGAGCTGTTAATTGTTCAGTACAAAGTCAGTCTTAGCCATATCTGAATCCTTTATAAATAGCTTTGCGCTAAGGCCTACTGTAAAATGTTATAACACTTGACCTTCTTTTGCATGACATGAACTTTAAAAACTATTATTTGGGAACTAAGTGATAAAAGTGATACTTCTACAAATTTGCTCACACAGAAGGCATTTACAGAGGACTTTCCAAAGTGCATATGTTTGTTCTCTGTTCCTGTTAGAGAATGGTGAACTCCTGACCAGTTCTGCATACGCTGCCAGGAAAGGAGTCGTTGCAGGCTGTTAGGGAATTCAGTGCGGAACAACATTTTGTGGCTACAGAGATCCACAAGTCCCAGCTGGGCAGGAGAGAGAGCAGTTTCAGCCACCGCTCTGCCTGGCCTGACATAGTATCAACATACACGTGACATATCCTAGCCTGTCCCATGTTTGGGAGTGTGAAAATGAAAATTTTCTATGAAAATTTTGCCTATGAAAATTATGCCTACTCTGCTATTCATACAGAACATAGGTTGGTACAAGACGGGAAACATTTCAGCACTTGCTCT
>NW_010422737.1:14754-27076 GCF_000710305.1 Buceros rhinoceros silvestris | reverse complement strand
GTCATCTTCTGAGCTGATTGTGCCAGTGCAACAGTTTCAGAAAAATAGGAGTGTAGGTCTACTCTCATACTGATCTATGCTGTTGCTGTCTGGGAAATGCTTGAACTTGGTTTGAACGGAATTAGTAGAAGCTAACCTCGAACACAAAATTGAGCTGTACATTGGAATCACAATTAATCTGAGACAATACAAAAAGAACTGAATGCTTTTTTTTTAACCATTTTCTGAATGTGAGAACAGAATGTGGACCTTGAGGGTGGAGTAACTATGAGAACCTCACTAATAAAAAAGGGGGAAATGTCCGTTTGCCATTGATGTTACCAGAGCCAAGACTTCATTCCATTACGTGTGACAGTACAGAGTTATGACTCAAAGCATCTATAAATTATAACACTGAGAACTTTATTAATAATGAACCCTTCCGAATTCAGTAACTAACACAGAATTCACAGCAGAATTAGTAAATACACTCTATACATGTATAAACATTGTAATACAATCTCAGCTTTCGTTATGTTTAAGTATAACTTTTCCCAAGTCTCAGTTCTTGAGTGATCTATTTCTTTCCTTTCCCACTACTTCTCCCCTTACTTTATGTCTCCACAGAAACCAGGGATGGATCTAGCAGACACCTACATTATGTTTGTTCGACAAAACCAGGATATACTTCGAGAAAAAGTCAATGAGGAAATGTACATTGAGAAGTTATTTGACGTAAGTAACTACCCTTGCAAAGCTTGCTGGTATCACTACTACATCAGAGGGAGGGATAAGATACATTTTGATGATATTCAACAGGTCTTTCAGATGTTCTTCCCTGTTGATCTTTTTTCTTTTGCTTTTTTTATTTACCGTCTTCAGCTGTCAAGGCTGACCTTTCTTTAAACATTTTCTGCATGAAACTCTTAAGTGCTAGAAGGCATCAATAAAATTGGTAGAAGGTTGTATTATTTGAAATAGTCATTTTTCCACCGTGAGTAGTCCAATTATATTCCATCTTTTGATTTTGTATGTGTTCATGGGGAGAATTGGATTGGTGTGGTTTGTGGAATTAATTTCCCTAAATAAAAACCTTGTACATATCAGTGTCTGCTCGAATACAGTAAGAGACCAGTTATGCCAGGTACATCTATGGGCTTGACTGGTACTTTCATGGAATGACTTAGAGAATTTTGTTTTGTGGATTTTTAGTTTAATACTTACAATTTCTTAAAGTTGACCAAACATTTACTGAATTGTCAAACTCATTTTCAAAATTCTAATCCTGCTTCTGCAAGTTCAGAGTAATCGTCCTCGTCCTCATCCTCCAGGCCCACACACTGCTAGCCAGCCTGTATCTTCACAATAATTCCCCTCAGCTTCGATACTGGTTTCCACAGCCTACCTCCACTCATTCCTTTGCCCTGATTCCTCCTCTTCTTGTTAGAAATGTTCACCTACTCTACCAAAATTTTCCTCATGCAGGGCCCTCCTGTAAGGTCCCTAGCAACACTCTTGGGCATATTTCTGCTCATTCAAATTCTGACCACTAATTTATGTCTAGTATGTCCCTGTCTGAGGTGTGTGAAGGAGAAGCTGCAGACAGCTGAAATTGTACCTTCTGTATAAATTGAAAGCACAACAACATGTAAAATGTGACTAAAATAAAAGTTATTTTATTATAAACTTGGATCAATTTACATCACAATGATGTCAGTCATTTACATGTACATATATATACATATACATACATATATATATACATAGGTTATGGAGGAATCTGAACAGGGAAAGAAATAATCTCTGGCACTGTGCAATGCAATTTATTGCAAAACAAATTCTGGAGCATAATACAAACTGAAATGTATTTATTTGCATGTCATCTCCTAAGTATTTTAGAAAGCTTTTCTGGCAGTTTCATTTAATTATGCAAGTTACAGCAAATGTTTTCATAACAGCAATTCACAGCCTTTACTGTGACACTACAGTTGTGGCAGTCACAGAAGGACCCATAACACAGACTCTCAGCCGTGGTATGTCATGTCAGTGTTTGTAGTTTGTTAGACTGGGTGGTCAAAATGAGACTTTTCTCTCAGATTTTATATTTCCAGACACTCTGAAGCAGCTTTAGGAAAAAAAGTATCATCTGTTTTAATAAGCTAAGTGCTAATATGTGTGAAAAGAATTATTTTATAAAAGCTTTGATGCCCTGCAGGGGTAGAAAAATTATCATCCATCCAGCTGGCACCTTCACAAAGTACTAAAACCATATTAGCAACTTCTGCTTCAGTTTGCTTTTGCAGTGAATCTGCAAGCATATGTTTCATTTTCAAGTTTCTATTTTTTTGTTTTTCTTGGGGTTATTTTTGCCTATGTTGTAATTTTTCTGGATGTTAATAAAATTATGTGCCTGAGGCCAAGTCTAACTCTCATTGGAGAGACCATGTTGACTTGTCAGTGTGGGCTTGGACCAACCCTTAGGCTATGTCCATAGCGGTAGACTGGCCAGGGTCTGGATACAGGCCTGAGAACTAGCAAGTGATCATCCATACCATTAAGTCATCAGCATGGTTCCTAGTGTGATTTTGGCTTAGGCCAACTAGCAGTAACCCAAGGACGGGGCCTCATTATGACTAGGTTAGCATGGGTCAAGGACCTCTTCCAAGTTTGGTTTCAGCAATCAAGCTTTCCGGCACAAAAAAAAAAGTGTCTCCTGTATGTATGCAAGTCAAGACATAGCACTTCCCTTTGAGGGACCATTCCTGTCCCCTTTCACTCAGTCGTATGCATTGTTTGCTGTCATGGCCAATGCTTGTAGCTGTAGTGAAAGAAAAAAGATGTACACGGTAAGTATTTGTACGTTTATTTTTCTTTATGTATGGTGGTATCACATTTCTGCATAACATCACAGTAGGACATAAAACCAATTGGACAGATTCAGATAAATTCATTCACAAATTTGTAAGCTCATAATGCAGAAATTTAAAACAAAGGCATCTCACTGTGTTAACTCACCTTTCCTGAGATTAATTCAGATTTAGAGCAGCACAACTGAGAGAGATTTTGCCCATGATTTTTGAAAGTGGTTTTTAAATTAATGATATAGCAAAACCTAGCTACTGTTTATAAATTCAATTCTATTGAGTTATATTTCGATAGAAAGAATAATATATATTCACATTTCTATACAAACTTACTTCAAGCCATTCGACTGGCTACAGTTGTAGATTAGAGATGGTTTCCTCTTAAAATACATTGTATTTGTATCAGATAAGAAATCCTTGGCCAAGGAAAATAGGAAAAGTTCATGTCTGTGCTTCAGCCAGGGAAACACCTGATCCAGAATAACAAAAAGCCCCAGACTGTTCTGTGTGCTGGAGGTGTTAGTTATAACTATAAACAAGATGAAGCCTCAGACACTATTTTAATCCCCCCAAAAAATGCATAATTACAAAATATATATGCACAAATTTCATTGACCTGATTCAGGGCTGCTGTATACATAGGTCGCTCCAAAAGTAATGCCTCATATTTACAACATATTTCCACAGAAACTACAATAGGTATAAGGAGTACAATAACACTGTTTGATAGAGCAAATTCTCAGCTACAAAACACTGGTTTTCAACACAGCCACTCCCACTGGCAATGCATTTTTGCCAGTGATGAAGGAGATTCTGCATGCCATGCTCGTAAAAATCTGCACCAGCAGGGGGGACCCACCACCTCTGTCACTACAGCTGGGACCCACCACGCACCCCCTCACTGTGCTGACACCCATGGTTTGGTCTCTGTTAACGTTCAGCAAATGTCGATGAGTGTCAATGGGTGCAATTCTTTCTGCATGGAGGAATTCGATGACACGCCTTCATTTAACGTGCGCTGCCATGACAGACGCTATTTTGTCAGACTACCCCTCTGCTGCCGTCTGTCACACAGCAACAGAATTTAACGAGATATTGATGGGAAGATTCAACCTGTACTGCTGTACCACCAACATCCACCTCTGACATCACGGACCAACATAATAAAATAGGAGGCTTTACTTTTGGGGCAGCCCTTGAACTAACAGCTATTACAGTGACAAAGAGAATGGGATCTATCATATGAAGTAACGTACATAATGAAGATCTTTTAAATTTAAGAATAGTATTGATACAAATACAAATGTCTGCCAGTGAGTCACAGTCTGTTAAGGCTAGAAGTTGGAAAATACTCTATCTGCCTGAGAAGTCTCAAACAGAAAATATGCATTGTTTTATGGTCATGCTTGTTAACCCTGGAAAAAGCACTTCCATGCTGTACAAAATGTGAAAATCAGAATAACAGAATTTAAGCCTATGATATGATATGAATCCTCACATATGAGAGAGGCTCAGATCTCCAGAGGGCTTTGACTGAAGGCTGGGCTGCTAGGTTATTCTGCACCATTTTTAAACCATGTAAATCTCATGCTTCAGTACCTCTGCTGCTCATGCAGCACAACCACGGTGGTTATTTTTTTCCTTCCTTTCCTCTGAAAAACTTGACTTCTCGGTGCATTTCATTCTTAACTCCTCTGGAAGGGGTATAGATTTTTTTTTTCAATCAATCAATCATGGCTTGGCTTCACGAAAGATTTGGGAAGGGTTTTCCCCATGCTTACTGCACCTTGCAAACGTGTGTATACCCTTCGGGCCTGCGCGGTGGATTTTTTAGGTGAGGCGCAGCGTGCGCGGAACTGGCTCCACCCCTTACACCTGAGGTTCATCTGCCAGGGCCTGGCGAGCTTGGACAGTGACAGCGAAGTCCTCGGGTCATAGGTTTGTTTGGAGTGTCCTTCTCCTAGATGGATGCCTTACAAGGCTGAACGAGCTCCATCTGCCCGGGTTTGGAGTCAGAGTTGTCCTTCTCCTAGGATGGTTGCCCCAAGGCTAATGAGTCCATCCTGCCCGTGGACACACTTTGTCCGACCCTTCAGTTGAGAAGCATGAAGAACAATATGGCTTGGTGCTCCTGGTAGCACCACTCTCTCCCATGTCAGGGTGCCATCATCTTTTTCTCAAAATTAATCACCAGATTTGGAGTTACAAAGAATTTTTGCTTGGACAGTTTGTCATTCACACGTAGGACTTTTTATCTTCCTTTGAGATATGGGTCATGGTATTCTGGGAATTTTACCTATCAAATTTCTTCCTGTTCACAGGAACTCAGGATATTTATCTCCTACTCTCATGCTATAGTAGCTGGGAGAGGCGGGGAAGGTTGATTGTTTGCCAGACCACAGATCTTAAAGAGCACTAGAAAGGCTTTTTAACACGTTGTACACGTGCATGGTCTGCAGTAGCTCTGGGTTAAACGTCTGCTCCATGTTCATGATTCCAGAAGGCTTAATTCAATGAATGATCAATGTGCCTCCTTCCAATCCCGTACTCCACTGAAGTAATCTAAGACAGTGAAGTTTCCTTCCAATAAACTCAAACAAAGCAAGTTTTTCCTATGATTAATGCCGCAGTGACTCAGGTAAATTTAATGTGTAACAACTAAATCATGAAGACAGGCACTACAGGGTTTGTTTAGCAATTACAGGGTTTTATTATGATTAAAAACATCACTCACAGAAAATCTTTTACAGTTTAATCACTTAAACCAAGAACTCATTTTATAAGATGTTTAGTAAAATGTGTTAGAAACAAAGTTGTACTTTTTTTTTCTTGAGTCTTTAAAAAATACTTATTTTCAGAAAAGGATGTAAAATTAGCAGTTGATGAATGGGAAAATGAAGTCTTTAGAATAAAATTACACAAACCTAGAATAAATCTAAAATATTACTAATTATTATTAAAGCCTTTCTTATTTATAAAGATAATCTGCTTGATGCATAATGTGAGAACATTTGTGCAGCCTATCAAAGAACATTGCTGTGTATCTGATCACAAAACTAAGAAATGTGAAAAATATCCAACTATGAAATTCCCGTGGGGACTGATTCTACACTATCAAAATCAATGGGAGTTTTACCATTAGCTTAAGCAAACACAGTGCTGTGTCCATAAACACGCCAGGTTGTCATTACTGACCAGACTGAGATTCATGTTCCTACCTGATTTTTTTAAGATGGGATTAATAAGTCTTGAACTCCTGAGCATTTTAAATTACATTAGACTTATAAATTAAAAATTGTTTCCTTTAAAATAAAAAAGATAAGTCATTCTGCATAAAGCAGTGTTTAAAGCATTGCTGCAATACTTTCTGTAGTAATAAAGTTCCTAAGTGCCACGTGGGTGGATTCTCACTTTCTTGTACCTGTTAATTGCATGTGAAGTACGGATATTCTTGTCTGAACACAGAAAAAAAATTGTTTCAAACATTTTCCCTTCAAAACCCTACCTCTTTTATTGGCCATTGAGAGCATTATTTTATTGGTTATCCTTGTATTGGCTGTGTTATGAAGAACTTACAGTGTAAACAGAGGTACGATTCTGATTTTATTATGACTATATATGCAATGAAATCTTTATGCAATAATTGATTGCTGCTTTGAGAAATAAAGACTTGTTTAAGAAAACAGTTTTAACACATCAATGTTTGGCCATTGATGGATCTTAAAAGTTTTCCGATTATTTTAGGCTTTAATTTCTGAGAAACCTGTGTACAATAAACACCATAAACACGTAAGATACAGTGCACATCCTGGAAAGGTTGGTGTTGGCAAGCAGGGCCTGTTATTACCTTGTACAAGACGACACCTGTTAGCAGATGTTGACTTTGGCCCTGATCGCCCATCTCTTCTGGGTGTTCAGCTGGTACGGTGTGACTGCTTAGTCCTGTTGACTTCACAGGAGCTGCTCGTGCAGGAGAATGTCCTTGGGGTTGTGACCTCGTGCAGGGTAACAATTCAACAAGCCGTGTAAGAGAATTAACTGGCAGGGAACTCACACAACTTTCTTTGGAGTGCAGAAAGACCGAGGGTATTTATGAGTAGTATAAATGTTTAAGCACTCCGGACTTACTGTAGCTGGTTTTGGCATTTGTATTTCAAAAGTTTAGATGTAATGTGATATTCTTTTTCTGTCTAAAAAAATGCTTGTGTTTTGACTGGAATGTGATTTAAATGCTAGCGGTGTTCCTATAGCCCAAGCATTATTTTCCTTTTCCATTAGTAGCAGGCATGGACAAGGTAAGTCCAATGATGTACTTGAGATTATTTGAGTTAGTAATTATTCTCCAAAGATTACTATGTCGCGTACTTCATTCTATGCCTAAATGGAGGTACAAAGTACTCACCTGATTTGTTTGCCATCGTATCTGCAAGTGCATTTTTAGCAAATGCTCTGTTCAGTTGCATGATTTCTGTAAGTTTTCTGACCTTTTACAAAAAAAAAAATGTTAAAAATGTGCAAATGCTTTTCCCTGGCAAATGAGTTAATCTTCAGCTAGGGTTATATATAGCTAAGAGGAACATTTATGTTAAGTGTGAGTTTTTTGTAGTACCAACTCCTCTTGCTGTCCGTGTCTACCTCAAAAACACCATTACTATAGTATTCGGTATTCAATGTTTTTCTAGAAATCTTCAATTGTGATTTTTTTTTCTCATTCTCAAATTGCTTCCTGTCAGATTAATTTTAATGAATAATCTTCACTTCCGTTGTTATGTAATTATTTGCAAGTGTGTGATTTGACAAAAGGTCTACTTTTTGATCTAGGTTATATGCCAAGGCAACTTCAGCAAGTTGAGGCTAGACAGGACTGGTTAAAGGCCACATTTGAATCAAAAGCTGTGTTTGTATTAAACTCTGAGAAACATGAGAGGACCGTGCCTAATTACTTAAAAGAGACTCCACAAAAATGGATTGTAGCTTGTTGATCTTCTTATTTCTTTGATAGCTCAGAATAATCTTCAAGAAATATGTGGGCTTCTCTCTCAGATTCTTGAAATTTGATCACAGTGCAAAATTGTCCTTTGGCTCAAACCCAGAAATACACATCTTTGCATGATGCACCTGGACATATGTGGCAGGTCTGGTAGAATCAGCTAATTAACAACACAGGCTTAAACAGGCACCTCATCTGGCAGCGTAGTTAGTTGCCTGATGGTGCTCAGCAGGATTTGGTAGTGCTTTTTATTTTTCTATCCTAATGGTCTGCTGCCCACCTAATTTTGCCTTATTGTCAGCCACTACTTACCACAGCTTGAGGCCCTCCCAGGAGGCTAAATTATTATCAAAGGATTAGGGAGATGTAGCCTTGCAGCTCTGACATTTCTGATTACTTGTCTATGCCAGAACACTAATTAGCTGTGACTAATTAAGAAAAATGTTCCTGCCATAGAAAACCGTTTAAAAGAACTGAGAAGTAGAAAAGCAATTGAAAAGCTGAGCAGTGAGTGCTCAAATTTGCTGATGCTCTTTAGATTTTCACCAAAGTCTTAACTCACCTTTAATTACGTCTAATATTTTATAGGGAAAATAGGAAACTCTTGATATGAGAACCACTCTGCACTTTTCTCTTGATCTGAAAACATTCCTGTAATTTTAAAACAGGTTGTTGTGTCTTTTTTTTTGGTAAAAGAGTTTTAGAGAAAACTGTAGGCAGTGTTACTAAATGTGGACTGGAAAAGTTAGTTATATTAACATGCTCAAATATATGTAACTCTTCGGCAAGATGGAAGCAACATCTTGCAAATTTACTGTTCAACATCTTTTCAAAGTTTACTGAATTATTCAAGTAGTTTCACTTCATTTTCGGAGATAGAAATCTCTGTTAAAGAACAACAGTTCATTAGAAAGCTGAAAAATATAACCTCCATCAGATTTCATGTAGTATATAAGTTTTCTTTATTTTTTTTCCCTGAATTATGCTGAGAAAAGGAGCGTCTACTCTTGGAGGGTGCTGATTATGCTGCTATGAATCCAGTAAAACTCAGTACTGTTGAAATCAATAGGACCACAACACACTTCAAGCAAAGCATGTCCTTCAGTTTGCTGCTTCAGGATCAGAATATTCAGCACTTTGTAAGCTGTTTTACCCTGTAACTGAGAGTGTTTTCCCTAGAGGAAACCTCAACACAATGGCTAGGTTTGATATTTTTTTGATATGATTCATTTCCCAACTTCTTCATTTTTTTATACCATTTTTAATTTCTGCATTTCCATCTTGTTGGGTACTGAACAGCCCAAAAAGATACAAAAAGGGTTTTCTCAAAATATTATGTATCCCATAGTCCAGTCTGTATTTAGTATTCATGGAGTGGATGTCTGACACCTTTTTCACGCGAATTCAATCATATTATTTAAATCTTCCCAGTGGAGGAGTAATAAACTATGAAATATATATTCTGATATCATGCTAAAAGAGCTCTATGGCTATAAAAGCGAAACAGAGAATTATTTTTCAGGGCACTAAATCTCCTGATACTCAGAAATTCTTTTGCTACCCCCTAATTTCCCTGACTTGAGAAGCTCACTTTTTTTTTTTTTTGAGGGGGGGGAAGGCAAAAGAAGTATAAACAGCTATTAAAAAAGGCAATATAAATGTGCATCGTAAGTCAAAAAAGGAAAAAAATAGAAAAAATCCAAAATTCAAGATTTTAAAGCCCATCTGATTTTTTTTTTTCTTCCTGGGGGAATTTTATCCATCGGGAGTGGAACTACGAGGGTCTTTTGCTTGGTTTTGGGAGGAGGGGCTATAATATTGGGAGCTTCCAGTACAGTTTCCCCATAGATGTTTCTGGTCTAGTCTGTTCGTTCATTTATTTAACGTAGTTAAATGCATCTATCCATCACTCACAGTATCCATTCACTAAAAACAATAACAATTCTATCAAGTAAAAGAGAACTCCTTCCAACATTCAGGCATAATTTAGTCCTTTAACCTTTTTATCCTGCTAGGCACAAAGTAGCAGCATCTCATTCCAGGCACTGCATTTTTTTTTCCTTATCTAGATGGCTTGAAATGTGTCTAGCAACTTAATGGAATCAATTGAGCGTGAACAACTATAAAAATATAAAATAGCACTGAAACTTTAGATGAGTCTGTCAGTAAGTGTTAACTGTGGCTGCAGCTTTCACATTCTACACAGTCAAGAGAAATCAATAAGGATTGTACCATTTATATTGTCTTACCTAATGTTTGTTCACCATGAAGTGCCAGGCACAAGCACCATCTAGGGAATATTGATTTCTTGATGTACTGTAATTCACACGTGTACAAACAGCAGGAGAACCTTGTGGCTTCTCAAACCTTACTTGTGGGTTTGATATTTATACTTCTATTTCATTCGGGTCAAGCTTAGTTTAAAAATGAAAATGAAGCAAAGCTCTGCGTTAACTGATCGCAAATAGCCCCACAACCACATTGTTGATCATATTACAAGAAAAATAGTGCCAGAAAGCATGAGAATAATCTAGTTTTACTGTAATGAGTCTGGAGTAACAGAAAGAATTTGCTGTGCTATAAATCAAAATAGTACCAGCTGAGGATGCCACAGAGTGCCCTGCCTAAGTCAGTGATTCTTCAGTGGAAAGAGCTTCTTAACCTGTTTGTTTGATCATGCGGAACTGGAGCTTTAGTGCTGATTTAAATGTATAAAAGCAGTGACCTATGTAGAGATTATTTCCTTTAAACAATTTACAAATGTTTCATCGTATATTCTCTTAATTTACACTGCATTGACTATCCTTTATATTATACTGTACTAAAAGTGCTTACAACGTGCAAGAAAACCAGTGCCAATAACGATTAGAAAAATCGGCTGTAAAATCTGTATCGTTGAAAGAGTGCACATGGGCAATAGGGTTAAAGATGGAAAGGAGCAAACCAGTCACCTGCCCAATCCAATCCCACTTTCTCCAAAGAGATGAGGGGAGGAGAGAAGCAAGAGGGAGGCAGGAGGCTGGACCTCTGCTCCACATTAGCACAGCTCAGTGTGGTGCCCAATCAATGTGGTGTAGGAGAGGAGTGGCTCCACCACTGTGCAACTCCCTATCAAGTTCACAGCTGCATCCAACCCCGTCATATGCCACCACAATAACATGCAGAGTAAACGGATGATGAGTCAAGATTACTGAGGTGGAAAGAAATGAGCTGCCTGTAAATATTCACCCAGAAGAACCCAGGATGTTTTAAATACTCCAATTAAAGTATGTACTTGACCTCATTTCACATGGAGCACAGAGTCTACATAGAAGACTCCAGGCCAAGAACTACTAATTTGAGTGTAAAAGCTACAACATAGATGTTGGCCCAACTTCAGTCCACCTCACTTTTGATACATTATGCAGAGATTATGAATAAACTCGCCTTAAGGAAGAGACGCAGCTCACTGGAGGATTCCAGCACCTCCCTGACGTCACCCTCTGCTGACGCCTCACTCTAAGAACTCCCCAGAGAGTCCCAGATGACTGAGCAAAAGCAGTTACATAACTTACAGGCAGAGTGAACCTGGACCTTGAACCTTGCTAATGTTACATGTGCAGTTAAGGAGACTGCTTACTATTTGTACAGCGAAGCTTCTTCATGGGCTTTGTAAAACTGGAGCCACGTGGGAAGAGGCTAGTGTTGCGATGGATAGCAACTTGGTCATTTCGCCCTATGTTCATTTGTATTTTGAGGATCCAAGCTGTCTTTCATTTCAAGGTCACTCAAGTGATGTTCCCCCTTCTGTGCCTTGGAGGATATTGCAGATATACCCAAATTACAGCACAGTACACAGAGTACCAAGACTGGCTGTTTGCTCCAGAGTGTTTTAGCACCAGAATAACCTAGATAAGTGCTGTGCACAGATATGCTGCGTATCCAGAGCAGAGCAGGGAAACTGTGCTGTTAGTCTCTCGCAGTCATGAGCATTATGTTAGTACCTAGTGTTTAAAATCAGAACATTACATATGTCCAGGTACGGAGGGAATTTACATGTGTCTAATTTTGCAAACTTCCAGTTTCCAAGCACGTCTACCATATGTGAAGAAGCCAGAAAAAACCAAAGGTCACAAACATTATAAAGTAGCCATAAATATTGTAAACTGCTGTTTAGCAACCAGTACACAATGCAGGGAGATGTGAGTACTGTATATTTTGTGTTAAAAGTGTGTATTTATTTGTGAATTGGCAGCAGTTCCGTAGCAACTAGCCAGCTTCTAATTACAAGCCTAAAATATGAAAAATTGACTTTCCTTCTAAAAGACAAGCTTTTCCTATGTTAGATGTCCTTTGCTATTTCAGAACAATATCCCTTTTGCCTAGAAGTTTCAAAGATTATTAATATGCTTTTAAGTGAGCCCCATTCTCTCTTTTCTTCTCATTACCGGTTTCTGAAAACTAGCCTGCCTAATTTCTGTCCTTGTATCACCAGAATATCTCATCCTGC
>NW_010422737.1:11051-14654 GCF_000710305.1 Buceros rhinoceros silvestris | reverse complement strand
GAATGGGTTCTTTCTGTTTCTTTTTTCTGTTGAGCTCCTTTCCATTTTCTCCCGATTGCTTTAAGAATGACAGTGGGAATCCTGCCTTCAAACAGGCAGGGAGGAGACTGACTAGAGACTAAAGTGTTTGTTTCAACAATTAGTCATTCTTAAGAAAAACAGAATGTTTTTTGAGCTCCCTGAGAGGTTCATTGGAGTAATGTCACAAAAAAGGCAGAGGGAAACCAATGGAAGAGTCCCACTGGAAGGAAGAAAACCTTTCTTCACTGGCCAAGCAAAGGTGCAAGAGGCAAGTTAATAAATTGCTACAATCATACACACACACACAAAATTTAAAAAAAAATTAAAAATTAAAAAAAGAAAAAAGAAAAAGAAAGATGTGGTTTGTACCCAGAGTTTGTAATTTGAAATGACCTGGATATAGAAACCCTGGTCCTAATCCCCTTTACCAAGAAGGGACATACAAGAAGTACAAGTGTGGAAGCAGACAGTATTTTATGTGATTTCTTCCTCACTTTTCCTTTCCTGATACATGTAGCTGTAATTGAGGCTGTGAACACTTTTTCACATTCCCAAGCTGAAGTTCAAACTTGGTTTAGCATTTCAGGCTGAAAGGAGAAGGCAAAACACAGAAGCTATATAAAAGCCTATAGCGTTTCCAGGAAGATGCCTTGATAAGTGGTGCCAACCATTAGAAGCATAAGATACTGGTGGGGTGGAAGGGGTGTGCAACTGGGGCTCTGTGCAATGTGGGAGCATGTGAGGGAACACAGGGCTTTGGGAGCATTAGAGCTGAAATGAGTGATACAGCAATAGGAGGACTTTTGGACTGGTCCTTGAAGGGAAATGCGGGAAGGAATGGAAGCAAAATGGGGAGCAGAGATAAACGCTTTGTTTTCGTATTACACTTGATATCAGTTTAATCATTTGCATTTTCTAGATGAAGGGCTTTTAAACATCTGATATTCGGTGTAGGGGAAAGGCTCCATTGGTACTGCCCACTAACCCCACGGTTCCAACAAGGCTAACTCCGTGGATTTTCCACTCATGCTTAGTTTAATCTTCATGTCTTTCAGGTTTTTTTAAATTAGAATTCCTAGGGGAAAAAATGCAAGAAAATAAAAATGGTGGCATCATGGTGATCTCCTAAACCAATATTATTCTCCTTGAACTTTGTTTATTGAACAAAATGCAAAATTAAGCTGCCAAACTTTCCAAGTCTGATGTCTGCATATTAATGGGTATATTCTATTATTGGATGAAAGCTAAAGTATGTTAAAATATCCATTCAGGTTTATATTTGTATTGATTGTATTTTATATGTTGTAAATAGCAGTGAAAGTAATGAGTCCTGAAATAGTAAATACACAAGAAGTGAACGTGTAGGTAAGTAGCACCGTGAAGCTCAGTGGAGCTGATGGTGGAATGAGAAAGCTTTTGCATAAGAGCTTTCTCTTCTCTGAGGTTTCCTCAGCTTCTGTTCCTTCATTTTCCTGGTCCCTTTTTCCTGGACACTTACTCTCATTGTAAGTAACTGGAAGCGCCTCACAGTCCACCCCATCTACGATGAGCGCAATCTAGAAAAGTCACTAGGGAAGAAATTTGTTCCTCCCAGGGCAGTGATGATAGGGCAGGGAGTGGTGGGAGGGCACTACATCGTTACTCAGGAAATTCTGGTCTCCTGCCAGCAGAAGAAATGGATATTTTGACTAGATTATAAGTTGTTTGTCTTGGGAATCAGAATTATTAGGACAGGAAGAGAGGACAAACAAAATCTCTAGATGATGATCCATGAATTTTTCTTGTATATGTCTACCTACAGCTGCCTCAACCTTCAAAGGTTTCTTAGGCTTTCCTGATCAAAAGCCTACCTAAATCTGAGGGAAAAACATAAACATCTTATGCAAAGTTACTTCATTGTTGCTTTTAGTTTGCAACTAAATATTTTTCATTTCTGAAAAAAAATATATTTAATTACTTCTTCTGACTTGATTTTTTCCTTTGGTGTTCCTGTGTGTATTTACAAGATGCAGAGGACCTTCTGATGTATCATGGTGGCCCACAAGCTAAGAAATCCTTCTCCAGGTGTTTTTGGAGTTTGGTTTTTTTTAAGCGTTTCCAAGGCTTTCCAGCCTTCAGAAGAGTCCATGGACTCTTCTCTGCTCAGGTAAAAATCCTCATAAAGGTAGATGATGTCTAAAACGGAACTTCAAAATACAACCATAGTTTCTAAACCTCAGAAGGTTTAGAAACCTTCAAAGGCACTACAAGTAACACTTGGTTTCCTCTTTATCGTTAACATTCAACAAAGGAGGTCAGTATGTTTGTTCATATTTTACAAAGAGGGAAACTTAAATGAGAAACTTTTGTTCTTTGCATTTTTAAGGAATAACTTATTTATTCTTTCATCATTTATCATATTTTAATTGTTCTAGAAGTTCCTTGGCACACTACTAGTGTAGCTATCAAAATTTTGAAAGAGTATAATAGCATTGCCTTTTAATAAAAACTAGGCATTTTAGCATGTAATATTTATCACTCTCAGAGTATTTCTATGCATTTTAGCTTATGCTGCCTTTGACGTACAATCTCTTCAGCAAGAAGAATACTTTTTGTTGTTGTTCCTGGGAGGAAAAGTAGAGCTGGAGGAAATAAAAACATCCCGTTGTCATCTGAGCGACTCGATTCCTGATACATAGTGTGATAAAGGCTTCTGTAGAAAGATAAAATGTGGTTGCTAGAAAAGCTGTTCCCCCTGCCACGTTCAGCAGAAAAAGCATTTTGACAGTGCCCATTTATCAAGTGGAGGCAAGATAGAGAAACTCGACGGGATCTTATGTCTCAGGCGTTAGGGATACCAGCCCTAGAAGGACTAAGGCATTGTGTATTAGTATGTATTGAGCCTCCTTCCAGGTGGCAAACAGCTGCACCTTTTTATAAAACTTCAGAAATAAATCTGAAGTGCTTGCTTTCAGCCGTTAAGTGTTATATTTAATTGAACCGTTCTGCGAATGCTATAGCTCAGGCACCCAGAAAGATGGTGAATATTTAATATATTTGTTTTGTATTTCCACCAGTCAACAGAATAATGAAATTCCTTAACTACTTCTCTTTAACTTGGCTGAAGAAAGCATGGTATGTTGCTAAATCGCTTTTCACTGGCCCTGCCGAGAAACAACTTTAATCCTTGTTAGAAAATTGCAGAGTCTGGGCCTGACAAAGAGCTCATGCCTGGCGCATTGTGAGCGCTGGGAGCGGGGCGAGGGGAGCCCTTTACAGCTGCGTGCCTCCAGCCCGCCTCAGCTGGACTATTTAGGCGAGGAGGTTTGTCAATTCCTCCCGACAATGGAGTGAGTTTTTCAGTGCCTGTAGCCGCGCCGAGCCCCGTTGGGGATCAATGCTGGCCATTCAAGCTGCACCCTCTTTCATTGCTTTGGTTTGTTAATTTAAGACTAAAGGTCCGCTGAGGGGGTTTAGGGTGTTTAAGAAAGCTGATGAACTGTTTAAGAAATCTGATGATCTGAGAGCGTTTATAGCCCTGGTGTGGCAACTATTGGCACTGAGGGAGCTGTGTCCTTGTTGACCCTCTTGTTATTAAAAATG
>NW_010422737.1:7683-10972 GCF_000710305.1 Buceros rhinoceros silvestris | reverse complement strand
CACTCTTTCATTGTCAATACCACCTTCTGAGCCCTTCAGCTTGTTGCTTGCTCTAAAGATCTTCTTAGATTGGGTTTGAAAACTTCACCTTAAACACTAGATTAGACTGATGTTCTGTTTTCCGTGCTCCTGTTGATTTGTTGAACCTTCCCAGGGCTGGAAAGCAAGTAGCAGCTTGATGGGGAGACGGGCTGCTAATATGATTTACCGGTCTACAGTCATGCACAATAAGTGTGAATAAATACAGGGGTCTCACAGAGTCAAGCCTAGCCTTTCCTTTTCTCTTATTTTTTACTTTAAAAGAAGGATCTCAGGAAAATGAAGTGAGTAATGCATGCCCTTACAGGAGCTGAGTGAGCTATGAATAAGAAGAGGGGGGGAAACAGGGAGACAAACTTTTTTTTTTTTTTTAAGTGTTTGGCTGCTATTATGTGCTGATGTGAAAAAAAAATACATGGTAAACACTTACTGCTTTATTCTTCCATAGACAACAGCAAAGAATATGCCATATAATTGACATCTGCAAGAGTCACATTGTCCTTTCAGTGCTATTGTTACTAGTAGGAAAGTGAGTTTTTCTTAAAAATAGTTAGAAGGATTTTTTTTTAATTATTATTACTTAAAAACTGTGTGATCTCAGGACAATTATCAAATCACCGAAGCTTTTGAGTTTGCAGTTGATTCCCATAAGTGACAGTAGATGCGTCCCTACCTCCTTAACGTGCTCATGGTTCTCAAAATGTGTCACTGGCCTTGGATTCCACCTCTGAGAGGCATTTGCAGTGCTGTGCATTTTAACAGGCTCCAAAAAAAGTGACAGGGAAATATTTACTTTTCTTCTTAAGAAGTCCAGCAGATTTATGTGTGTGCAGCTTCAGCCTATACTAAGTGCTCAAAGCTAGTGGGTATAAGGCCAAGAGCAAACAGGAATCCTATCCACAAGTACCTCTAGGAGGACTCTGAAAAAATACTGGATGTGATTTTTATTAAAAAAGCTGTGACAATGCAAAATAAGAAAACATCTTTTTCTAATAGGACAGCAGTTGTATTTTTTCTGAACAATATATGTTGACAGAGGAGCAAGTACCATAGTAACATTTGACAATCACCAAATTAAACATTTCTACTGAAAGTTTAACCTATCTAAACTAGTCAGGAAAACATAATGTATTGTTTTCATTCACAAATTTAAGTAGCAAAATTAATTAATGTCTTAGCTTTGTTTTCAGTTCATGTAAGCATTCAGAGATATATATGGAGAGTCAAATTTTTACTGCATCCATCTCAGTTAAGTTATCTAGCTGGGCTTTAAAACACGTTTTGCCAGAAAACTGGACCTAGGTCCATTCCCGGTGATCTGGCACCATTCAGTGGTGTTGCATGGGGAAACCGATCACAGAATTTTCCATCCTGTCTGTAGTTTGTTCATCTGAGCAAGTTTGAGCCCTTCTGCTTTCTACTTGATATTAACCAAACACACTGTGGATGTGTTATTGGAATTTTTTTTATGGAAGAATACCAGTTTTGAGAAAACTCCACCACTAAAGTCATTCTGTTTACCATGATTAAGTTAAAGATTAACAATTAATGGAGTCTGTGTGATAATATAATAATTGGGTTCATCCTATTGCAAATAAGAGTAGATACGCTGGGTAGAATGCTTGGCATATGAATTCTTAGATCAATAGAGTTCCCCAGGTGAATAAGCTCAACTGTATTTTATTTTCTAGACATCTGTATACGTACCACATCTGTCATACAGTTTACAACTGCCTTATAAAGGAAATAAACTTATAAAGGAAATAAAAAACAGCATCCATGTTTGCGGTGAAATAATGTAAATAGTATAGGAATGTCATTCAGTGGTTAAAAAACCCCTGTATTCTATGGATACCAAATCAGTCCCACATTTTACTGAATAATTCAACCTACTTCTACGAAATGGCAGCTATCTTCATTTTGTGTGGTGTGATTGTTCACTTCTGTAAAATAGTAAATTAATAGGAGGAACTCTTAAAAAGTATTTTTAAAAATATTTCCAATGTTTTATAAATAAAAGACATTTGTTAAAAGCAAAAAATTAAACAAAATAAATGGAAGCCATTATTGTATGAAATTTAATGTGTTATTTCAAACTTATCTTAAAACTCATAGTTCCAATGAGATGAGAGTGTTTCCTGTAAGGAAAAAGTATTTACATATATTTGGTGTGTGTCTTTAAAGCTTTTTCCAGGAAGCCTACATTTTGATGAAAGAATTCTATTTCTGTCTTTTACTACATCCAGTAGTTGGTAATTTGTCTTCACTTTTCAATATATATGTTTTATTTTATTTGTTAATGTAGAGGCGGCAAATGAGACGTTAGATCCTTCCTTTGAATTACTTCATGCTGTACACCTTGCCTAACATGCTGCATTTTGAAACATGCACAGTGTTTCCTCGCTTTCCATGTCCATGTTTTTTGTAAAGACACGGAAAATTACATTAGAAAAGAATTTAAGCCTCTTCCCTGTGGGGAAAGAGACTAGAAATAGAGCTGCGATACAAACTCTTTTAATCTCTCACTGCTAAAATGGAAAAAAAATCCCTTCCTTTTTACAGTTTAACTAAATGACATCTGGTTGGTACTTTACAGGAGGGAGGAAAACTGCCACAGCTATGTTTAGTAAAATCTCTTTTAATCCAGTTAATGTGAAAGAACTATTATAGTAGCTATTTGGATCTGAGCATTTTTTCACGGTAACATAGACACCAACAGCAGAGAGCTGATTCTTACCCCATCCATTTGTGAAGCTTTGAGTGAAAACATACCCATGCATAGGACATAAACAGGAAGTAAGGTAGGCTGTAATTACAATAAGTAATTAACATAAAATAAAACCTTAACGTAGTTATTTTGGGAGGGGTGAAGTGGTATTTTTTTCATACTTAAATATAGCTTCTGTGGATTTATGAAATTTTTTTTACCTAATAAAGAAGTGATTTAAAAGAGAAAAAAAAAAAAAAACAAACAAACCAAGGCAGATTCCATATTCTGTGTTTGATGCTGTTTTCCCATTTGGATTGGAAAATGTACATATTGCAAATTCTCTCTCAAGATACCCTCCCTGTTTTTTCCCTTGCTGTTTTAGCTGTCAGTTCTCTCATGTCATTGTGTATTTAATATCCATTCTTACTGATAGATAGCAAAGCACATAATGCTGTTTTGCTTGAAAATGTAACGGAAAGATAAAATAGCAGATGCTAGTGTGTAAAGAACATTGTAGGTCAAGTTATTTGATTTCCTGCT
>NW_010422737.1:0-7532 GCF_000710305.1 Buceros rhinoceros silvestris | reverse complement strand
CCATGCAATTTTCTTAACGGGAAATTATATCATTGTTGACTTCAAGTGCTGATCTGTGATCATTTCAGAGTGTTTCATTACCGCTCATTACCAAATATGTTCAATGAATACTGCAGGGTTGTTTGGTGTTGTGTTTTGTTTTGTTTTTTATCTTCCTTTCAGCAATGGTATAGCAGCTCCATGAAAGCCATATGCATGTGGTTGGCTGATAGATTAGACCTTCAGCTTCACATCTACCAGCTGAAGACTCTCATCAAGATAGTGAAGGTAAATAAAATGTATGTGTGTTAGACTGCATAGTAACGAGAGAAAAAGTGATAAACTATTAACATGGATAAGTATAGATCACCCCAAAAGCTAAAAAATGTGGAATAAAGTTATGAATTTACATAGTTTCAGGTTGGGATTTTTTTTTTCACAGATGTAGCAAATTTCAGAAGAAAAACAATTTATTAAAACCTCTAATGTTAATTATATGTGCACTAGTATTTGTCATCCATTCTGGACTCAGTGACAATTAAAATTGTTCCAAGGAATTCTAACAGACTTCAGCTAGCTGTACAGCAGTGCTGTATGGTATTACTCATAAATTATTATTTGTCGTATTACTGATTTTTTTTTGTTTTGTCTTAATAATCTGAATAGCATTCTTTTTCTATTTTTCCCACCCTTCTGAAAAATGACTGTGTTCTTATTTATGTGTATGTCGTTACTACATTCAACCGAAAAACAATATTCAATATATTACATAACATTTTCTAATCTCTTCTACTCCAGAATAAGTATCAGTAGAAATACCAATCCCTCCAGCCCAGGCCTCAGTCATTTACACTGGCCAACGTCAAACACTTCCGAGCGAAGTGTAAAATACCTTGCAATAGGCAATTATGGGTTAACCTACCATAAAAGAAATTTTCCTCCTAAATCCCATTCAGATCTCTTGTTAATACCCTTAGGCGAGAGACAGAAAGCCATTTCAGATTTTTTTCCTTTTAATTCTGTCTTCTTTAACTCTGAACGTTCTCGTTACCTATATAAATGTGGAGTAAGAAACACCTGTTGTCAGTGATGGCCTTGAGTACTTCAAAATATTTTCTCATGAAGTTCATGCAAGACTGTAAAGTCAGAAGCATTTTAACTCGTGGACACCAGAATTGCAACTGCAACTTTCAGAATTCGCTATCTAAAAGGAAAAAGCAGATAGATCCAAGAAAACACACATAGTAATGATGGCACCATGGCTCCCTGAACCACCCAAGCTTAGCTTTGCTATTTCTGACCTTAACAGGATTTAGCTCTTCATTGTATTTTGTGCCAAAATGCCAAAAGCAGTTTGCTGTTTGTGGTTGAAAGGAATGGTTCTTGAGAAAGGTTTAAAGCTCTTCTCAAATGAAGGTAATCATCCTCTGGGGAAAAAAAGACGTGTTAGCATCTAAAACATCTGCCCAGTGACATCTAAGAATGGGCAGGCTAAATTATACCAGTTAAATATCACCCAGAGATAAAAGGAGGAGGCTCTTACAAAACTGAGGTTCAGGTGAGTGAGCAGCACCACGACCAGCCTTCCCTTTGCAGCCTGGCACAGTGAACTGCACTCTTGTTCAAAAGAACTGGGCTCCCAGTAGTGATGAGAACACACTGGTTAGGCTGGTAGCCTTTCTGTGCCCGTACACCTGGTTTCCTTTGCACGTAAATTCCAAGTGTGTTATTCCATTGCACCTTCTGTGGATATGGAAGATTGAAGATGATGTCAATCATAGAGTTTCTGGTCAATGTACTGGAAGACAGAAAATATTGTCCCCCTGTGTTTTGGTGGGTGAAGACAACAGAACTCGTAAAATAGGAACTCAGCAAAGAGGAGGCTGCTGGGAAATGAGAAAGAATGGTTCAGGAGGAGTATCATAAGAAGACTTCATTGCTGCAGCCCAGCTGGGGAGAGGCACATGCAGAGGCACAGTTCCTTTAAACTCTAAAGTGAATGAAGGCACTTTTCTCTTTCCTTTGGAAAAAAATGGGAGCCTGTGCTGTCCCTGTCATTGCTTGAAAATGTTCCAAAAAAGTAGGAGGTAGTTTTTAAGGGTCATGGGATGAGCAAGCAGCAGACGATTCTTTCGTGTTTGGATGCAGCAAAAGTAGTGGCGTTAATGAGAATGACCACAGGAAAACATTGCTTGTTCCCATTAAAGCCGAGACTAAGGAGTTATGGCACAAAGATACTGTTAGATGTCTGAGACATGCAGAGAGGCATGACTGAAAAAAAAAAAATCAAGGACCAAGGGGAAAGTTAGGGAGAAATGAAAAATTAAGCTTGGAAGTGAACATTGTTATCTTGCAGAAGTATGTCAAGAGAAAAGCAATGACTGAACCTCAGAGTGCTGGTCTGAGGGTGGGAGTAATACAATGTAGTAAAACTGAAAGAAATTGCTGTAGAACCTGTTAATAGCATAAAAGGAAATTGAATGCACAGTGTTATAAAAAGGTGGTGGCACTTGAAAAAGACCAGGCAGGGTACTCGCAGGAGTGTGTGAGCAAAACATAAGCTGCATCCGTTGACTCTGAAGTTGACCTATGAAAGTCAAATAAATCTCATTTGCAGTGATTCAGACAAGGTTTAAATAATCATCATGGATTATGTCAGAAAAAATTCTCCCAGCTGAATGTTACCCATTTTGAGAGGTGCCTTTTCCAGTTCTCTGAACTATTGAGTGAAACAAGATCAGCTCTTCTCTCTTACTTTTCTCTAAGGGTTGTGCACAGTCTCCTCCAGCAGAGGAACAGGCCTGATAGCCCTTAATTATTTTCCATTTTCTTTTTTGCATAGTCTCTTCCATAACCATTGGCAACTCATAGTAACAGCACACACAAAATAAGAAACTGCCTAGATCAAGGTGCCCTTCTTAAGCTTTTTTGGCTAACTTCGGGGAAGGTTTTCAAATATGTTACAACTTAAAAATAAGGAAGACAAAGTACATGACTTTCCATATGTTCACTTGACCATAGCATCAATGAATAAACCAATTTCACAGAGAATTATTTCTATCAAGTAAGCCAAAGAAAAAGTCGTATCTGCTAGTTCATAGGAAGGCTGGGTTCCAGGGAAGCAAAACTTTGTCAAGTGAAAAAAAAAAAAAGTAGGTTGAGTCAAAGTGGGGTAGACTTAGGATGTAAGTTAATTGACTGAAGTAGTCTCCTGAGAACCTTTCACACTATAGAATATAGATCATAATCTAAAACTTACTTTATTTGTCCACATTTGGCATATAAATGTAAAGATAAATGCAAATAAAGTCATGTTATGCGGAAAGACTCAGACACATTTTCTGTGAAATGACAGAACTACCTGTAGCCAAATTCACATTTCAATAGCCAGTCAGAAAAATTCTTTGTTGGTTCCTTATTGAATAAATGAGAGATATGGAAGTTACTGAGAAATCTGCATACAGTTACAGAAATGTAGTACAAAACACAGTTTCTTAAAGAACGACCACTGAAGTGTGCTTTGTGGACTCTCTAGAGTGTAGAGAAACTAAGACCACAAAATCTTTGACAGATTCTAGATGATAGGTCCCCAACTGCAGGAGGAATGAAGCCATTCCGCTGGTGTGCTAGAAGTGGCCAGTGTATAGTGGAAGACTGCTCAGACTTGCTCAAGTCCAACTCAGGATTTTTTTTTTTTTGCTGCAGAAAACCTATCGAGACTTCAGGTTGCAAGGCGTGCTGGAGGGAACACTGAACAGTAAAACCTGTTTTTTTTTTTTTGCTGCAGAAAACCTATCGAGACTTCAGGTTGCAAGGCGTGCTGGAGGGAACACTGAACAGTAAAACCTACGATACCATTCACAGCCGTTTGACCGTGGAGGAGGCCACCGTCTCAGTCACAGATGCAGGAGGACTTCAGGGCATTACTATGAAAGACAGTGATGAAGAGGAAGGCTGATACTGTTTCACCAAGCGTTTGGGGTTCTGGGGTGATGGTCTGAGGGTGGGGGTTGGCTTGGGGTTTTTTGGTAATTTGTCCTTGTAGTTGCATTTATAGTTTTGCCTTATGATATAGGTGCAGAAAAGTAATTTGCTCCATTTTATAAAACACTGGAAGTAAGATTATCAGAGGAAAAGTGCCAAGGACTTTTTGAGAACAATGGTTGTAGCATATTTTGATGTATAGCTTTGCTTAGGGCTGCGAGAACACTGGCATGGAGTTTGAGTTCCACTTGTGATTATGTTTCTTTCCCTTTTGTTTGTTACCATTTGTTCTTGTATCTCTGTCAGATATTGATGTCCTGTGCAGAAAACAAAATGTGTGCCTCACTTAAAACACATCTATACAGGAAATCATTCTTGAAATAAGTCAGTGCCCTAGGTAAAAAAAAAAAAAAGAAAAAGTGTATTTTCAGGATTACACTTTGTTTACCTTTTTTTTTGCTTAATTTTACATTATTTTGTGATGTGCATTAAAAATTTTAATCTTGGTTCTTTGTATTTTGAAGTTGGTATGTAAGTGGTAGGACTTCAAGGACAGTCAAACACATAGAAACCGCTTAGGAGTGTTGTTGTGTCTATTCATTTTGCAAGTTTAAAGATACCTCGTCCTGTTAGATGTCAGTAAGCTTGCCATCAATGTTTCTATTTCTGTGAAAAATTTCAGGCAATAAGAACACATTTTGTCGTGACCATTTCTGTATCTACCGAGGTTTGTATAGAATTCTACAATTAAAAGATGATTTCAATATTACAGACCATTTCAACTGTTGTATGATTCCTCATGAGAACAAGGGGGTTTTTTAAAGATTATGATGTTCGCTTTATATAGCAATTTACAGTGAATATGTATCTGCTCTTCAAAAATATAGCAAACAAATATTCAAGGACATAATATCTTAATAAATTAAAAAGCAAACAAAAACCCCTTACCAGCAGACGGACAGTACCTGCTGCCAGTTTTCCTATGTCTTCAAAATGAGCTGCAAAGAATTCAAATTTTCATCAGTCCAAACTTGCAGAACTTAGGAAAAATGTAGGGTTTGTTTTTTTATTTTTTGGGGGGGGAGGGGAGGGGAGAGAGGCCATTGTTGGGTTGGGGGTATTTTTTTTTTTTTGGTAATGTGACTAATTCATGGGTTTGTATAGACAAAATTGGGAAGAAGACAAAATAGAAAAATTATATCCAAAGTAAGGAAGGTTGCTGAGGTCCTTGCTGAGTCTTAGTGTTACACTTGGAGAGCTTTGCTGAAGTTTTCCTGCAGGAACAGGCCATAGGACTTCAGGAATCTGTCGCAAGTACATGAGGCTGCAGAAGCTGAGAATCAGAGCTGTAAGGAAAGTCTTCTGAAGCACACTTGGAAGCTTGGCCAAACAGGAAAGGGCAAGCTGTGCTTCTTCAGAGCTCATCTAGGGACAAACCCCGTTTCCTGTGCAGGAAACCAGCCTTCTCATCTGCACGTGAATTGAGGCAAATTCAGTGAAAACTAAGAAATGGGAGCTGGTGAGGAAAACCATTCTACTCAGCTTTTCATGCCCCAAATGATTTCTCACCCAGACATGCCCAGGAAGCCTGGGAGGGCTGGGGTGTGGGCACCCTCCGTCCCAGGGTGCGTGCAGCTGCAGGGACATGCATGTTTCAGGGAGTGGCAAGTGGGATGTGGCTGCTGTGGGGCAGGGCAGCCAGAGGGGCAAACAGGGTCCATTCAGTGCACTCCCCATCATTACTTTGCATTCACGTTACCATCTCTGCTGGTCTCTGTGCTGGAGCGAACCTCAACAGTATTTTCCACCATTCCTAGGCTCCCAGGTGAGTTTGCCACTTGGGGCTTTGACATCACTATACCCCTTTCCCATGTCTCCTCCACATGCCAGTGCATGGAAACTGATGGTGTTACAAGGGACAAGTGGGTCTCTGGCTGAAATCCAGGCTTAATAAGAAGTAGCCTGCCAAGCCAGGAGCTGCAGCCTCAGCCCCAGCCTGGCTGTGGGGTACGGAGGAAGCCAGGCTGCCAAACATTAACACCCAGCTCCCAAACCCAATGAAGTAGAGAGATCAGTGCTGGTCAGACCCAGAGGGTCTCTGCAAACTTGCCCCTGCTTGCCCTCTCCCCACTGTTTTTACATTCCTGAGCCCCAGTGAAGGTGACTGTGGAGGAGCCAGTTAGAAACATGTGAAGGCAGGTGTCACCAGGGCAGCCCTGTGGTGCCTGCTGAGGCCTTCCAGTATAGGCACATGCCAGGTCCGTGCAAGGCTCTCCTGAGAAGGTAGCATTAGGAAATTTTTAAGGTGCTGAGATGACACAAGGGTAGGAAGCAATAACAAAACGATTTTTGTGCCTAGCAAGTCACTAACAGTGTAGAGGCTTGGAGCGGGAACTAGAAACACTGGGACAGAAGTGGCTGTCACCAGCACGGCCCCACAGGTGATGGGTCCAACTCCCTTTCAGTGGAAACCAACCTGGCAGTAACCCATCATCTTCCTAGCCCAATTAGCCAAGAGCCCAGTGATTTACACTCACCTCCCCTGTGGGCTTTTCTTCTGTCCTAAGCTGTCCGGACACTGAGAAGGGTTTCCTGGTTAGGCAAAGAACCCTCTCTATCAATTTGGACAGAGTAGGTTGTAGTAATTTCACCTGTCAGGGCATCAAGAGGACTCATAGGCCACCATGGTCCTAATGGGCCTCACCTGGGACCCCCACCCACAGCCTCTGCCCAAGGACTCTATCTCAGCTTCTTGATCATTACAAGCATGTCAGCGATTTGGACTCTATGTTGCCAACACCTCTCCCCCTGCCCTGCTCTCTGGCTGGGGGTCGTGGGACCAGCCCTGGTTGGTGGGGTCCTGCCCTGCTGGCTCAGAGAGTTCCACCAGCTCCCTTTCTCCAAGGGTGCAGTCAGCCCTTACTATGCCATGACATAATTAAGAAAAAAAGGAATTCTTGCAACTTGAAGTTGGTCTGAGTTTCTCGAATTTCATGAAGCATATACACATACACCCCATACACTGAGCATTTTGTTATACATTTCATCTGCATGCAGTACTTGCAAGACATCTGTCAGTAAGATCAAGGTGAGTAAGGAAATAAAAAAAACCAATGGCTATGTAACCTTGAAGAAGTTAAAAGATATTTGTGATTTCAAAGAAATTAACTCAGACACAAAGCATGTGGTAAGTTATTATTAGAAAGGCACTACAGCAGACATCACAGGTACAGAAATGACAGCGCTCCAAAGGTCATTCCATTTCTTATTAATTCACATATTTTCTTAGTAACTAGATTTGTGAAACCACGAACCAACGCCAAGTTTGAGAAGGCCAATGAGGATCTGTGTGACAGCTCCGGAGACGGCAATGCCGCCGCCAGCAGCCACGGCAAAACCCCGCTGACATGGAAGCAAGGTCCGCCTTTACATGTTAATGTACGCGTTTAAAACCTCGGCACGCTCCTGGAGGTGTGTGCCCGTCGAGAGGAGCCGAGCATCACCTTTCGCTGTACGTCTTCGTGCGAGGCAGCCAGCGGCTCTCCTGCCGCTCTGTCCCGGGGCTCCGC
>NW_010422736.1:40571-40783 GCF_000710305.1 Buceros rhinoceros silvestris | reverse complement strand
GTGTTGTCGGTTATTGTTGAGCTGTGTTTCCCGGGTCCCCGAGTAAGCAAGCACGTGTTCTCTCTTAAGTAAAATAATAATAATAATAATTAAAAAAAATACCCAAACCCCACAACTCTCAAAAAAAGAAAAAGCTTTTCTGTGAGTGGCAGCCTTGCCAGCTCAGCTTGGGATCCGCGAGTCGTGCTGAGTGCTGGCTTTTGCACTGGGCG
>NW_010422736.1:24391-40456 GCF_000710305.1 Buceros rhinoceros silvestris | reverse complement strand
AATGCAGCTGGAAGTTACTTAATCATGCGTGAGTCAGAAAGGAATCCAACTTGCTCCGCAGGATTAACAGGAGTAAAAAAAAAAAAAATTAGGCAACGTTTATTTTAGACACAGCTGTAAACAAACCATTTGGAGGAGCAGGGAGCCTGTGGTTCCAACAAGGAAGTACCCACAGCCAGGCGCTTTCCGGACCACACCTGGACAGCGGAGGGTATTCTGGATTTGCTTCCCTCTGGCTAGGCCTTAGAGCCCTGCATGATGCCCTCTTAACCCCCGTTAGGGAAATCCCATTTCTTAACTATTGTACCAATTTGTCTTTATAGTCTGAAATTGTATCAACTTGCACAATAGTACGAAATTGTATTAAATTTCTTAAGATATATATAGCTTACATCATATCCTGCGTAGTTATGCTTAAGTAAGCAGCACTATTCATGGAGAGGTAATCATGACCAAAGGACCCCAGCTCACGGCAAGGGGGAGCAGGACAGGACCCACCCTGGAGGTAAGGACCTTTCTTTCTCAGAATCTCAAAGCCATCCATGAAGGATAAAAGGCGCACCCCTGGACTGCCGAGGTGTCTCCAGCATCCCAGCACCTCCAACACCTCTGTGAAACCTTCCCCTTATCTGGCATCGTGGATAAGAAACTCTAGCAAGACCTGCTCCAGGGACATCTAGACCGATAAAGCAGCAGGTGGATGATGGGTGCAGAATTATAGCTGCTTCGCAAAACTGTGTGTGTGCAGGAAGTTGTTCTGTGACTTACCCATTTTGCACTATGAATGTTTCTAATAATGGTTCCTTAAGTGATGCTCACTGGTCTGACACTTGCACCACCATCCTTGGCTCAAGATTTCTATCCAGAAGCTGACCTCAACATCCTGTCACTATTTCATTGTTCCCTTTCTTGACATTTTCACTTGGAATTAGGATGGGATTGAATCCCATCGCCATTTGACCAAAGTCAGCTGGGGACATGATTTACAACATAGAGGACAGAAGCAGAGAGACTAGTTCTGCTCTGCCGTATCAAGGACGAACCATGGGATCTTAGATGAACGATGAAAATGTGAAATCATTGCTTCAGCCTCTCCTCAGAGTTACTCTCTGGTTCCTGAGATCCTGACAAGGAGTGGCAGCATTTTTGGCAATTGCTCCTGTCCCCACCCCCCAATCCCCCCCCAGCTATTACGCTTTTTGGCTGGAAAGTCTCCAGCATTTCTCCTTGCTTTCCTGCAGAAGGAGGGAGCAGGCAAGTCTGTCCTGCCATGCCGCTTTTCCCCATGTGTCTTGAGATTGCTGCATGAAAGCCCCTCACCTCCGGTCATTCCTTCTGATGGGCAGCTCAGTGTACACCAGCTCAGGTGGCAGTACTGAACGTGGCCAGTCAGCCCCTCACCTCCGGTCATTCCTTCTGATGGGCAGCTCAGCGTACACCAGCTCAGGCCCCATGTGTCTTGAGATTGCTGCATGAAAGCCCCTCACCTCCGGTCATTCCTTCTGATGGGCAGCTCAGTGTACACCAGCTCAGGTGGCAGTACTGAACGTGGCCAGTCAGCCCCTCACCTCCGGTCATTCCTTCTGATGGGCAGCTCAGCGTGCAGTACTGAACGTGGCCAGTCAGCCCCTCAATTTGCTGCTGTGCTTGTGTCATACAGTGCTGGTGCTCTGGGGCAGCTGTGGTCCTTTCCTCATCCGTGCTTAGCAGGTGCTTCTAGAAGAACCTACCACGAAGCGAGGCTACTACTAGCAATGCGACCAATTGCCTCTTGGCATGCAGCCTCTGGTTTTTTCAAGACATCTGTTTGTGAGGGAATACAATTACCATGCTGCTGTCCAAACTGACTCAGTGTACCATTTTTTTCCTTGCCATGGGTGTTTGAGCACATCTGCATCACTTTCCTCCTCAATGCCTGTTTTGGGGGCTATGTTCTTCTGCAAGTCTTCTCACTCCAAAACATCTGCCCATTTGGCCATGGCATTACCCCGCAATTGTACCTGCTGTTGCCCTATCTGAGCAACAAAGCCACTTTGATACAGCTCCCTTTTGCAACATCAGCAAGAACTGACTAAACCACAGGTCTTGGATGGACGATGAAAATCTGGACTTGCCATTTGAGCTACCCCGAAGTATTAATACTCTGCTGGAAAGAATGATAGCCTAAAAGCAGCAAGAAACAGAGGGAAGGAAACTAAAGTAAAATTATTAATGATCTATTCTTAAGAAGCTCATGCTTCTCACTGAAATTATCAGTACACCTGCCTCAAGTATTAGTATGCCTATCTCAGCAAGCGTGACATAGAAGACTTCTGCCAAGAAGTTCCAGTGGAACAGATCCCCCGTGACGTGGTTGTGTGGTTTATGGCTTCTTGTTGTATGAACTACAAGCGACTGATTGTGACAGCCACACAGCACAAAGGCTTTTCTGAAAAGGATCTGAAAGCTGACTGAAACAGCAAAGTTGATTTATAATTTTTATTAGAAGAAAAGCTGTAGCTACTGTGTAGGATTGAAATGCCACCTACTCCAGCAGATGAAGGACCTCCTCTTTTATTCACCAAAACCACGGCAAAACTTCTGCCAGCTTCATCATCTTGGGGGGAAAAAAAAAGTTGCCCAAAATTAGCCACTATGTGGTGGGTAGTTAGAGGTGCTTCCCGTTAGCAGTATTATTTTCCTGTTAATAGTATGCTTCCACTTAGGAGTGGCCTTGTCACACTCTCTCAAGCAATCTGCAGAAGTCCATCCGCTTTCCAAGGGGAGAATTACAGGTGCTTACTTCACTGAGTCACTCTTACACACTTCAAAGTCAACACGAGGTTTCCTTTAAGTTTGTAGCCTAATTTTCAATTTCTTCCCAAGGCCCTGCGTTTTCCCGAGGGTAGAATTTTACTTGAAGTTTGAAGGAGAAAGGAGGAGATGAAACAACTTTGAAATGACAGCATTTACATATTTGGAGGGCATTTTTAATTCCTCCATTAACACTATATTCCAAGGTGGTTTGAAGTGTTAAACTCCGGTGTGTTTTGATGATCTTTTGGAGGAAATCTGTCTTTCATTGTTTTGGAGTAAGTTAATTAGAATATAATCGGTGCACATCTCTTTCACGAGCACCCCCTTGTCATGGGGAAAGAGCATGTACCATGTTACTGAAGTTGTGAAGTTAAAGACACAAAAATTAGGATACAGCATAATTAAGGCTGTGTATGCTTATTTAATGTCTCCTTCATGCACTAACCTGATACGATTTTAATTAATGACATACCATTTTCTCTACAGGATGCATATCACAGAAAGAAGATACTCAGTGAATGGGCATCCAAACATGAATTTGTCCCTGGTGACTGTAAAATCTCCTCCACCTTTTAATTTATGTTAATCATACCTTGCTGCAGTAGCAGAATTATAAATTTCCTCATGAGCTTTTCTAAATTCAGGGTATAGCACTGGAATATTTCACAAATACACACACATATTTAAATTTTCAACAAGAGCATGAGTCAAAAGGATTAATAGTACACCCTTTAACAGCTGGAAAGTTGAGGTACAGGTGAATTAAGTCCAGAGTGGCCACTAACTTGGGGCATTCAATTTAGTGGGTGAAATTTCAGAATATGATTTTTTGGATAAGCAGATTTTTTCAGGAGTACAGCTTCCCTCAGTGGAGCTGCAGCTGGATGGAGGTGCTGAGACTTCAGTCTGCGTCTGAGCTTCAGCTTAAGCACTCAGTAAATGACAGCTATACACTTATCGATCCCTCTCCCAAGGCACGATGTAAACGCCTTACACTTGGGACAAAGAAAACCCACAGCAGAGCGCAATACGCAGTCTTCCAGCTAGCACTCTACTGCTTTTCCCCTTCCTTAATCACTGCCTCATTTATTACAAGCGTTGCAGCTTTCAAAGTAAAAGGTCACTGTATGATTATTGCTACTAAAGTCTTTGTCAGCCTAATGAACTTGCCTCGGCTGAAATAGCAGAAATACAATTTTTTCTTTTTTTTTTTTTTTAAAGAGAGCCTTTTTTCACACATACCATTTTTATAAGAAAGTTGCAGGGTGGTGCAGTGATGAAAAAGGTGCTAGCTAAAATCTACTGGTGTTAGACATAATGAAGATTATTTTTTCCCCTGGAAGACGTGTAACACATTAATCCAGCTGCGGTGAATCGCAGGAGCTAGGACTGTTTCTGGAGTCCTCCTCATGCTTCCTTGCAACATCCCAGACAGGGAGATGGATCTTGTCTTTGCAGCGTGACACCCGTGTATCGTGTACAAACGATGTTATTCTTAACTATATCCTGCATGGGCTGACTGGAAGATTAAACAGCTTGATAATTGTCCAACAAACCATTAACACATCCTATGATGCGAAAGGAGCCAATTAAAGTGTTCTACAGATTCCTTTCTAACAGCTGCTGGTGGAGCAAGCAGCTCCTCACTCCGAGACAAGCACTGTTAAGCGTTAAGCACTGTTCCCTAACTATTGTATCAGTCTCTATACAGTATGAAAGTGTATTAACTTTGTTAATATATCTATTAGTTCACATTATGCACGGCAATGTAATTAGGTAGTGAAATTTTACTGGGTACTAGTATTGTTCACGCTTAAGTAAGGCAAACTAAAGGCCCAGCCCTAGAAATAAGGACTGTCCTTGGAAGCTCAGAGCTGTCCATGAAGGATGAGGATACCCAGGATAACCAAGATACCGCGTCTACCACATCTTTGAAACCGTCCCAGCATTCTCCAGTCTCCTAGATAAGTAACTCTAGCAAGACTGACTCTGGGGACATCTGGACCAATAGCAGCAAGAATGCTGAAAAAATATTGTTGCTTTGCAATGTTCTACGATCATTAGTATTTGATAATACAGGTGTTAGTGATGAGTCAAATTGTGTTGTTGTACCTCAACATTTGAGAGGCGTAAGGACCTTGTGTAAAACCACATTCAGGGTGCCCCAATTTGGCTGGAACACCTCATGCACATGTAAAATATTTACCCTTGTAATTCTCTCTACATTGTGCCCAAACCTCTCTCCTGGGTTGACACAGGCCAGTTGCAAATTTTTGTGACAGCACCTGTTTCCTAATCAGAGGGTTACAGAGAGGGCAATATCAGCAGTAGTGCCCAGTGAACTGGGGAGTGGCTGGTGTCTCAGCCCCGGGAGGTAAGGGACCTGTTTCCTAATCAGAGGGTTACAGAGAGGGCAATATCAGCAGTAGTGCCCAGTGAACTGGGGAGTGGCTGCTGTCTCAGCACATGCAGCTGTGGTTGCGATTAGCTGGTTTGAAGGAGGTCTTTTTCCACATCAGTGGCTTTGCCATTTCCTTGCACAGAGAGGGAGAATCTTTCAGTCTTGTTCAGTAAGCATCAGCTCAGATTTTCAGAGTATCACAAATATTTTCCATTGCGCTGGTTTGTATGCTTGAAGAAATAGCAAGATCTCAGTTTCTCTCTGTTGCTGGTGCTGTCAGGGCTTTTGGCAAGCAGAGGCTTGGAGCAGGATGCCCCCTTGCTAGGCACTGATCTCCATCCACCTCTGGATACTGGGGATCGGATTGCCCATTGAGTGGGAGGGGCTTCTGCAAGCAAATCCGTGGTGAAAATGGGTCAGGTTACCTGTGCTGCAATCCCTGTTTGACCTGTGGCTCAGCGAAGCCCCACTCATACTCCTCCAGACTGCTACTCATGCTAAAGCACTGCACACCAGAACCAGGCTGAAAGGTAATGGCCCAGGCATTTACCCCATGTGGGTGGAAACTGCTGTCACCCAGACTCCCGTTGCACCAGGGTGTCCTGAAGTTCAGTGAGATGACACACACCACAGCAAGAGACCCTTCTGGCATCTGGCATTCAGCTCCTTTTAAAAAGCAGGATGACACACTGCAGTTACTGGCATACAAAACCTCTTCTGGTGCCAGCCGCCCATGTGGTTGGTTGTCCAGCTGGATGGTGGGCACAGCATGTGGCATCTCCATTGGTACAGGAGATACCTATCAGCATCCGGGGCCCTCTCCCATTTCTGCGGCACCGCACAAACAGTTTTCAGGGAGATGGGCTGCCTTAGAAATACGGATGAGGATCGGTATTTCTCAGTGTATGCTCTCTCCCGGTCCTCCTAGGACATCATTATTTTCTCAGATGTTTTATCTCACTATTGTCATGGTTCACTTCTGCGTACGTCTCTCTTTTCACATGGCATTTTTTCACTGAGAGACTTTTTGTTTTCTGACTACTACTATTAGTGGAAATGTAGCACTTTGCCCCACTTCAGAAGGAATTCCCCTATAGTTTTACAATATCAGACTGGCACCGCAGACTGGCAAAGTCTTCTCTGAGACTGTGCTCTTGAACAGATTTTCTAGGAGCCTGGAGAAGGGCATCCTGGTGGTGTGCTCATGTATCCTATCTGTGGTCACAGCTTCCCACAGTTCTGTGTGCTGAGGCCCAAGTACAATCCTCTTTAATAGCTGTCTGGGGGCTTTCATTTTGGGAGTGCTGCCTGGGATTCACCAAAGGCAAAGCTGGACCTCAAGCATAAATTTCCTTCCCCGCTTTAAAATTCTTTGTTGGTTGCAATCCAGCATAAGAAAGGCAAACAATGTCAGTTAGACGCATGCATGAGATACTGTTTTGCCTGCAAGAAACTTTCTTGTCCTGTTTTGATTTCTTCTTTACTGTGAATCAGCCTATGACACATTTTCACAAAACTCCCAGACGTTATGCTTACAAAATTAAATGTGGGTCAGATGGGAAAAAACATTGTGAGCTGCTGACAGTGTTAAGGCAGAAAAGAGATCATATGCCTCCAGGTGGAAAGCAGTGCAATGTCTTGTTCCCCCTTTAAACCACTCCAGGAGTCTGCTGCAGCAATCCAATTTCAATTATAAAGTGATTCCTGATAAGGTGTTCAGTGTGGGCCCCTTGCAGAACACCCATCACCTTGAACCTCGTTGCTATCATCAGCTCAAGTATTAGAAACATCCCAGGGACATCCCTGGCCCTAAAGCTCTAGCATCCTATAAAACCCATAGGGAGGTTGGAAGATAAAATTTGGAAAGAACATAGCAAAATAATAATCTATTTGTTGTTCTTTGCCAGTCAAGAGCAGACGAGACAAGTTTCTACCTCCTAAACAACAAGTGTCTTTTTTTTCTTTTCGTTTCTTGGCACAGGCAAGTATTGGAAGAAAAGTGTAGTGATTTTTCATATTTTGATTAAATGCTGATTTTGGGTCGCCATAGCAGAGCAGGCTGCGTAGGCAGAAAGGTTAGCCATCCTGTTCTGTGGGGTGCGGCTAAGAGGGTGAATTTCATCAGCCCATCCAAATCAGAGCATTACTATTTCTGAGTCAGAGCCTTCAGCTTTTCTGCTCAGCAGACTGTGCCATGGAAACACGTGTTCAGGGAAGATCACTGGATGGTCACTGGGAAACTTGGAGAGAGAGGTGCTTCCAAGCATCACAGCCAAGAAGGCAAACTGAGTATTTGCTGCCCTAGGAATGAAAACCCACATGCCTAGGACTGTCCTGCAGCATTAGGAGGATGCCAAGCCAAGAGGAAGAGTGGGGTTACATGTCAGGGGTCAGCAGGGATGCAGCTGCACCTGCTGGCTAGGTGCACAATCTCCCCACACTCAGCTGCCAGGACCACCTGCCTCTACCGCCCACTGGAGAAATGGCCTTCAGCAGGGGAGCGTCCATTACCTCAGAAGTCAAAAAGCCAGGCAAGCAGGGCTGAACAAAGCTATGGAGGAATCTGAGGGAGATTTCTGCTTACCCAGAAGAGGTGAGATGGTAAGATGACCTGAAGGAGGGATAAGAAAGTAACAAACAGGAAGGGAAAGTAACCAAGATTATAGGTCTGAGTGACAAGATGTACAGTGATACGGATGGCTGTGATCAAGCGTGAAAAGATCTAGCCTTTTGGCCATGGCTAGGTACCCACCAAGGACTGTTATGAGGATGCAGCATGACTTATTTTAGCTGTGGGGAGAAAGAAGATAATAGTGAATCCATGTTTGGGGCTGACATTTCTCAAAAGGTCACCGGAGAGGCTGAGAGGCACCATCCTTCTGCCCCAGGACAAAAGAGATTAGGACCTGAAAGAAGAGAGAACCAGGAGGCAATGGTCACAAAGTGTCCATGAACGACAGAATGCAACTGCAAAACACATTGGGTAGGACACAAAAACAAACTGAGGGGGACCTAAAGTAGAATTAGAGGAAAATAAGTCAGTGGCTCTGGGTAGCACATTGACAGTGTTTGGAGGTGAAGGGGCAGACAGGCAGGAAGGGCAGCACTCTGTTGTGTGACAGCTGCAGGAAGTGACGTTTTCTGTGTAGGCTGAGGGGAAGAACGAGGTAAGGGATAAGAGAAGACAGGAGGTGAGAGGCTACAGTCTCTGGGGAAGGAGAGGCTGAAGATGGCAAGCAGTTTTAAGATTCCACAGCAGCAGTGCCATGGAGGGGATGAAACATCACAGGCTGTTTCAAAGGCTGTGATGTCTTCTCGAACATCTTTTAGCTTTGAAGAAATAAGATTCTGGGTGGAGAGGACTTGGAGCAAAAAAATACTGAATTGAACCACAGGACTAGAAAAATGGAAGACTAGGAGGAAAAGATAAAATGCTTGCTTTGTTTGATTATTTTTTTTTTTAAACCTGCGTCCACTGATTCATGCATTAATCACTGAAGAAAAACAAAATCACTTTAGGGAGTTGGCAGCCAAGATACCGTTACGTGCATGTAGGTTGGCTCAGACGCAACAAAGATAATCCTTTATGCTCCTTAATTCAGCATCTTCATCCAGATTCAGAGTGTTATCCTGCCAAGAACTAATCAGTTTTAAGACTGAGCCAGATTTTAAGGAAGCCAATAGTAAAACTTCAAAGGATTAGATCAGTTCCTTAAATGAAATATCTGAAAGCAACTCTATCAAAGATATCGCACAAGCTAAATGTGGGTATTGGCTCTGTCATAAACAAATGGATGGATATTTTGTGAATCATTCTCTCTGGGAATGAAAGAGCAGCACTGGAAAGTGAATGCCTGTGTAATAATCACCACCTCCCCAATTAAAACTAATCATTTGGAAAGAAGTAAGACAAGAAGGGATAACACTTCTGTGATTAATTGCAATTGCAATGTGTTAGCTAGCATAAATGCAAACCTTTCAGAAATTGAAAGAGTACAAAAGAGGCACAGGAATTTTGTAGCCATTTAGAATAAAAGTAATTTTTAACGAATGCAGTAGTGATTAGAATGAGTAAAAACACATTAAGAAAGTCTTCCGTCAAGATATTTTGAACATGATCTCTGAAAGACATTAAGGTTTCTAGTGGAATTTACTCTGAACGGCTAGCAAGGTCACACAGAAGCAGATATGGCTTTCAAACAAGTGTAAAACTTATACATAAAGCTCATTTTTCTACTTATGAGTAAAAATTTGGTATTTTCTCAGCCACAGAAACACATGGTACTTACTTTAAAGAGCTACAGAGAGATGTATTTTAAATGATTGTCCCTATAAAATCCTGATAATGGAATAGGCACAGCTGACCACAAGAGTTGTCCATTAATTTTCATATTATCACATGAATAAACCTTCTTCCAGCCTAGTCTCAAGTAACATATGCATGACACATAGTCTACATAGACAACTTTTTATTCTCCCTGCATACCTACACACATCAGTTTCCTGGTTTTATTAAACTAGTAATCAGCAGACTCCACACCACATTTGTCTCTTATAGCAGTCTCTTCTCTCCAGACTGCTTGGCTCACATCCTATATAAACAATATTTAGACGGTGTCTTTCAACTTCCTTACTTTTCTAGGTGGGGCAGCAAGCCCAGGTTTTCAATAAAGTAAGCAGATTTTACGTATCAACTAACCAAGCAAAATAATGCAGGCAGGTGCCACTGATGACTTACATCAACACTCAAGTAATTAGTTCCAAGGTGTGCCATATCTCAGTAGGCCATCAGCTGGCTTACTTCAGACTGAAATTCAAACTGCTTGCTAAGAAAAAGACTCACAGTGTCTGGAAACCTAATCCTCACATCTCTGGTTTGTCAGGTCAAAGAGAACAAACAACAGTGCCGTTAAGTTTGAATAGATGCAGGTGATTTACAGAAAGATACAGGCTGCTGCTACACAGCTGCAAAATTAAATGTCTGCTGGATACCATGCCAGGGGTTTAGATTTACACCACAAGGGAATAAAAGAAATCCTAATGCCTCTCTCCTTTATTCCAGCCTTGGTCAGCCTGATTTGATTCTTAAAGCAAATTTCTGGAAACAGATTGAAAAATAAAACAATGCCTTTTTTTTTTTACATATATCCCTTTCCATTTCTCTTGAGTCCATATATCATAGCACTGACATACAAGGTCAAAGAAGTTGAAAAGCTGACAGTGCTTTTGCAGTGTATGCCAGGAATAGAGCTTATTCCACGGAGTGCTACAGGAGCAGCGATGTACATGAGAATATTAGAAAAGGCAGAAACCTCACTGCTACAAGTTAGTTCCAGTTCTTCCCACCTCTAATGATTGTTATGCAGGATCTTCCACCGGCATCTATGCCAGAACTGACATCACATCTAATCTCTTGGCTGTAGCAAACTGAAGCATCCTAAGTTTGAATAGACAAAGTATGAAAACAGTTTAGAGTAGAAATAAATAGTAAATACTTAACCGTGATGATAATGGAAGGTAATTACAACTAAGACATTTTACTAACAGCTGTGATGACTTCTCCACATAATGGACTTTTGTAAATTCAGGTCAGATACCTTCCTCCTCCGCTTTCCTAAACGTGGACCTGTGGTCAAAATAAAGTCAACTCAGTATTGTTAATGGCTGCATGATGTAGAAAGTCAGCAGAGATAATTAAGGAGTCATTGTACAACCTATGAACCGGTCTAGGACACAGATCCCTAACAAGTCTTTTCTAGCCTCTCTGCATTTGTTCTGGTTGGAAAGCCTCTTGGAGTTGTTTGTCCATGTTTGGATGAAGTTTCACTTCGGGCTTTCACAGTGGCATTAATATTGCCCTGTCTTCACCAGAAATCCGTGAGTACACGCCTAAATAACAAATACTAGGCACAAGAGTGGTGACAACGCTTCACTTGCTGCCAGAAGATCTGCGTAAAAGTATTCATGGCAGGGCAGCTTAAGCGTATTCTGATTTAATTTAGAGGGCAAACATAATTTTTCTTAATTGACAAAAAATATTCTCTTTGTTTTCTGAGTCTGACCCTGGCCCCCCTCTCAACCCATAAAACAACCAAAATAAAAAACCAAAAAACCCACCCCATGACTGACCAAATAAAGAATAATGATGGAAGCTAACCATTACCCATTTACGGAGATTTTCTCCATGCACATTTCATTACCTCGCACACACACACACACCTTATGGCTTCTGCAGCTGTAACAGAATTATTAACAGAGTGTTTTGCGTTCCTGCCAGACACTGGACACCCCAGTTGCTATGTGGGTGTCAAGCTTCAATCACAGTGATGCATCAAACACTTACTGTGTATCTCTGAAAGGCACAGCACACGCACAGTGCCTTTCAGGTGTGCCAGAACAACTGGGTCCGTAGTAGTGGTGTTCCAGGTTGAAAACCTGCCAATGAGTGAACGGCACGAGGAACTTCCTGACAAGTGAAATTGCTGTTTGCGTTTGACTCAGCATGTCACACCCAGTATATGTTACTTGGAAAATAGTGTGTGAGCAGGAGATCACGTGGCCTGGGTACGAACGTGCTGGTGGAAAACAAGGTAAGGAGGTCAAGACTACAGTTAAACAAGTATTACTTCATTTGTGTCTCAAAAGAGGGATTTTGAGCATGAGGAATTCTACAAGGGGCCTTGCTTGCATGCCAAGGGGGTTGGAGTAACGTTAATCGGTTGGAAAAAAAAGGCTAGCAGCAGATACCATCACATTCGTGTCCCTTTCTAGCCCACGTGCAGTGACTGGCATTTGGCCAGCATTGGACCCTCTGTATAGGTGACTTCATGGAACTATAAAAGGCACGGTCCATGGGCTTCTCCTACTCCATGTAACTTCTGTTTTCAAGAGAAAAAGGAAAGATAAAGAGTTGAGGAAAACTATGCTTACTGCCTACTCTGACCATAGTAACAGAAAAACCTCCGCCACACAGGGCCAAACTCAAAGTTAGATGAAGACACTCACTTGAGAAGGTTGCTGTGTACAAGTTTTGCACACCTCCAAGAATGGTGATTCCTTAGCCACCCTGGGCACCTGCTCCGGGTGACCCTTGCTGTAAAGACACTCTCTTCTTGTATCCAGACGGACTTGGACAAAACTTGTGACTGCTGTCTGTCATCCTTGCAGCAATAAGAATATTCCATCTTTTCTATAGCCAGCCAGCCACCCATTAGGTAATTGAAGAACGTAGTTTATACAGCTGAGGAACATAGAGTATATAAAAGGGATAGGAGGAGCTAAGTTGATATACTGTGTGCTCCCCAGCAAGTTGGTCCCTAGCCTGTGTTGATGCCTGGTACCGTTCTGCCCCAGGTGCTGAATCCTTCACTTCTTGTTGACTTCACAAGGTTTTGCCTAGCCCAACCCTCAGGTTTTTCTAATGCTCCTGCAACAGCAATGCTGCCCAATACTAATACTCCTCCTGCCCAACACACAATTTAATGCTATCCACAAAACGGCTGAAAGTGCACTCTGGCTCATCATCTGACATCAGTGGTGAACATAGTGAACAATATTGATGCCTTGTATTGACCCTGGGATGCTCTGTTCTCTACGCTGTGCCACCTGGACACTGAGCTATTGATAATTACCTTTGAGTCCAGCAGTTCTAATCCATCTTCCTGTTCCTTCACCCAGCCTGCATTTCCTTAGCTTTCAAATGAGAGGCCTGTGGGAGACCACATCAAAAGACATTTTAGAGACAAAATAAGTATCTGCTGCTGTCCCCTTGTCTCCAGAGACAGCTGTTCCTGCACAGAAGGCAGCCAGGCTGACCAGGTGTGACATGCCCATGGTGAAGCCATGCTGAGTGATCCTGACAGCCACCTGGTACTTCATGAGCCTGAAAATGGATTCCCAGGGCATGTGTTACACAATTTTTGCTGCCCAAGGGACAGGGAGGAGGCTGCCTGCCCTGTTGCTCCCTAAATACTCATTCATTACTGTTAGCCTTTTTTCCCCATCATCAGGGAGGTCTCCATGATTTTCTACTGGTGGCTGGCAGCAGTCTTGCACTCGCATCACCCTCATCCTCAAGCATTTGTGAGGAAAATGTGTGCAGTATATGAAGACTTGTGCAGTGCATTACTACATGTACCAGAACAGAATCACACAGACAAAATCACACACACATTCTTCCCAGAATGAAGACTGAGGTGAAGATTTCTGTACTGTGGCTTTGGTACACGTTCTTCACATATTTATCACCAGAGCAAACTAGAGTGACTGTTCCTTACGAAATGCACTGAGCCCATTCCTTATCCATACCAGCCCCCTTCTCCCCAGAGTCAACCTCAAGTGTCAAGGCTACAAAGTCATGGTCAAAGTTTGGTAACACTGCAGTTAAGAGTGATCTAAACAGGTGTGATTTTACAAAGAGAGATCCTAAAGCTTTATTCATCCTGACAAGTGATAGGGCCCAGCAGGAGCCGATCTGCAGAGCCTCGGGCACTGGGGAAGCTGCATCCACACTCAAGGGGTTTCTCTTCAGGAGGACACATCAGGTGCTCATGTTTAGCTGAGGAGCCCAGTTCTCATGTTCCAGGAGCAGGGCATTTGAATCAGAGAATCAAAGGAGTGGCCAGTCCTGAGCTTCATTTCACAGGCACACTTCTGACTTACACTAAAGGATCAAGATGTACACTGGACAGTCCTCGATTTCATATCCTCACAGCCAGCATTAATACCAGCTGCCTTGGCCTCCTGGGAAATGTACCTGCTAGTCCCAGCTCCCTACCTTGTCCCATAACATCTATGTGTTATGCCTGGTTCTCCTCCTCCATGGCTGTGCAGCTTTTCCATGCTTTTTTGTCCTTCAGGTCATGTTTATATGATACTTCCCAGAGCAGGACTGAGAAAACATCGATTTTTTTCTATTCCTGTAGAGTTTTCCAGCCAGCAATTATTTTCCCAAAATGCCTGTGAAGTAAAGGAACAGGTATTAACTCTGCTTTGTAAGTGGAGAACCGGGCTACAGAAAGCCTAAGGAAAGAATACCCACTTATTTTGGAGTGTCAGCTGAGGCACCTAAAAACTGATTTGAGATTATAGTCAAGACTACAGCTTTGACTGACTTCAGTGGCAGCCGTGAACAAACAGGGCTGGTGCAAGCCATATCCCAAGGATTGTGGTTAGAGAATGAGGAACCTGTAACCAGTGACATCACCAGTGAAAAGTCAGGGTTAGAGGATGTAATTAGCATAATACAAAACCTGTGGCAACTGCTGGCAGACTGTAAAATTATCTTTTTTAATTCACGCAATCCTCTCCTCTCTCAGGACCCACCTTTTATCTTCTGCAAGCGTTAACGAAGCAGAACCACAGGCATCTTACTTTTCTTCAAGACCCTGCTCAAGCCAGGAGCCCCCATCTCTCCAGTACAATGACCAAGACATGAATTCAGTGAAAGAATAGCACGTGACAATGTAACAAGGGTAACTCCTGCACCAAGAAGCATGGGTGAGAAGGACAGGGGGAAGCCCCTAATTTTGGCATTTCCAAAATGAGCTGTTGCAAACTCAGCACTTCCTGACTGTAAACTTCTACACATAGGCCAAAAAAAAAAATCCAACCCCCAAAAAACAACCCAAAAACCAACGGTAAAAAGGCAGAGCAAATCCCATCAGCCCAGCATCCTTCACAGGTTCTTGGTGCAAGTCTTCTTGCACAGTTGATCCCTTGGTTCTCCTCAGTCTCCCACCCTGCTGGATGTCAGTCCTGTTATTCTTCCCTCACAAGCTCCCCTGAAGTGTTCAGTCTCTTTATCCATGCCTGTGTCTCAGATTCCCATCAATTATCCTCTCCCCTCTAGCCCCCAGTGGCTCATCACCTGTGTCTAGCACCCGAGGCTGCAGCAGGCTGTTGCAGTGGGGAGGAGTGATAGATGGAAGAGACCTCTTCACCATTTGCAGGCTGGGACAGGTCACACTCTCTGTGAAGAATTTAGCCACCAAGCTCTAGGGCTTTTCCCAGTTTGTGGCCTGAATTCTTCAAAGATTTGTAATTTCCCCAGTGGTTTTATCGCACAAACAGCAAAAGGCACATTTCAAACAATAGAGTGACTTCACCTTCTTGTTGATTTTTAAGACCTTCACCCCTTGCAAGAGATCAATGTAGCGCACCAAGATTTTTCTCTCATTGAGGGCACAACACAACGTAAGTAATTTTCCTAAAGGATATTCCCAGAAACAGTGTAACCATTTTGGCTTTTAGAAAGAGTCAGTAAAATTAAAGTAAACAAAGCCAGACGTTTATAAAGAAAGCATTTGGGAAACCTAATTGCAGCTGGCACTATCAGCTCTACATCCTGTAAAAGAAACTATCTCAGCCAAATGCCCTGAACTACTTTTAAGCTCCTCCCAGTTGAAAACAAGGTGCTCTAGCATCCAGTCGCACTTGCAGGACTCACCTCAGGTAACACAGGCATTAAACGAAGCAAAACTCAAGTAACCCCACAAAACCCCAGGTTCCCTGACTTTCACCCATGCCTGTCATCTAAATCTTTCTGTGCCTTTAGCTCAAGTAAATGTGTTTCTGAACAATACATTACAAAGAAGGGCCTCAACTACATGTTAAAGTTTCAGGTGGCTAATGCAAGTATTGCTTGGCCTCTGGAGCATTAGGTTGCTGCACTGATTGCAAACACATACACCTCTGTGTGTCACGGCAAAATTAAAATAATGCATCAAGTTAAGCTCCTGACAGCATTCAGCGTAACCTGCATTAGCTGTCAGCACTGGCAGCCCACATGCTAAGTTCACTCTGCATGATTGAACCCAGAGGTTGCAATTATCTTTTAAAGCTATCTGCTGATAATATTTCATTCCTGC
>NW_010422736.1:13309-24318 GCF_000710305.1 Buceros rhinoceros silvestris | reverse complement strand
TCCTGCTCTATCTCCTACAGGAACTTTTCACCTTCTCTAAACATGTTACAAATATCTCCAGTACCCCCAGCCTCATAGGGAGAGTTTTATTTACAGGGTGCAGTCATCAATAAAGCTTATTTGGTACGTTGTCCCTCCAGCAACATCTTCTTCATGTCCAACGATGGCAGTTCCCCGCTGCAGAAGTCCTCATTATGCTCCCCTTTAGGGATGGGGAAGAATACGTGGATTGAAGCTTCATGATTTGTCTTCAGGAGGTGCCGCTTGTTTGAGCGGGACTGGTAGAGCCTGCAGTGGTGGTGTGCCTTGTCGAGGTCCTCCCAAGCAATGGCACTGCACAGGCATTTGTGTGCACAGTGCCACAGTGACAGTCATCAGTCAGGCCAGTTAGGGATGGAATAGCTGGACTTGGAGCAGTAGTCTAGCTTCAGCATGCTGCCCAACCTCCCTCTTGGATTAGGAAGGGATAGGGGCTGGGGATCCCAAAAACTTTAAATAAAAAAGTGAGTCCATGATACTCTTTACCTTCTCTGTTGTTTCCTGCTGCGTCAGACATCCAACTCAAACACGGATAGGCAGAAGCCCTGTAAGTTTCCCGCTAAAGAAACTGAGTCGGGGAATTAACTCTGCAAGTCCTGGCTCCTTGCAGAATTTGACATTTCTTCCATCATCTCCAAATCTGATTAACATGCGCTAAATAAAATAAGGCAGCAAAATAATAGCTCCCCAGCTATAGCCTGTCTCTAGGTGTACAAGACTGGGCTGGATGTATGCGGCTGTGTGAGACTGGCCCCACCTGCCTTTGATCCTTCTCTCAGGTGAATCACCCAGCACTCACCCATCTGCCATCCTCGTGGTCATGGCTCACTCGTCTGAGAGAAGAGATGGGACTTGAAGAATCAGCTAGGACATGAAGTCAAGGCTTCTGCTGCTTTAACAGATAGTGGCATAGCAGCCTAGTATTATTTTGCTTCCTTTGTATACACCAAAATGATGACAGAGCCTCAAGGTAGGAAACTACTTCCCAGTTTGGAGCCTCAGCGGCTCCTGGCCAACTCAGACTGGTTTGTGTTTGTGATTGCACTGTCTTCTGGCTCCCCTCCTTCTCTGGATGGGAACTTCTCCCACTCCTTCATTTTCCCCGATACAGGTTCAGACAGCAGTTACAGCCCATCTCCTTTCTCAGGCTAAACAAGTTCTTTTTGCTGCCTGGGAGGTGGGCTCTTTGTTCCACTCAAATGCCTACAAGCCCATCTTTGCTAGATCTCCCCAGTCACAGCTGAGGAGAACTGGAAATGGGGTCAAGGCAAAGCCTCTTCACAGCCTTAGTCATCATATTCATATTTATTGGCCATTATTGGAAATACTTAGCTGGATATGTGCAGAATCAGATGGTAGCTTTCTCACAGCCATGTTATCCTGCTGGCTTATAGTTCTCCATTAAAGCCTTCACACTGTCCTTCTCGTCTGCCTACAGTCTAATTACATACTTTCTAACGCAAAGTTTTTAACCCTGTAACAGTTCCAACTAGAATATACAGAAAAGAGGCACCAAGGACAAGGAAACAAGGAACAAGGAAAACTCTGCCAATACTGCTCTTAGAACAGGAGAGGAGTGCACAGAGCAAATCTACCATGCTGTATTTTAAGCTCCAAATCCATCAGTAAGAGGTTTCCAATAAAAAGGTATGAACTGATTTTTCTCTGACACCAATCATATGATAGACCCTTACATGGAGATAGCAGTAGCGCATGTAAGTTGTTTTCCATCAGCATGGCATTTCCCGTAACTTATTAAGCAAACTCTAAAGCCACAAAAAACATTACGATTTACTGCAGCACCTTGTATTCACACAGTGTTGTATTTAAACAGTGTGCTGAGATTAAAACCTGGTTAAAACACTGTTGTTATCGCTGGTCTGCTTCCAGAAAAGTGAAACTACATTTGTAATGTCAAGTAGTCAAGAGGAGTAAAGCAACACAGTGCCATTGCTAGGAAGCAAGGAAAGGAAACACCACCTTTGCTCTGTCTTTGCTGTGCAGTCCTGTAACACTTGATGGGACCACAGTCTAGCCTCTCAGAACCTATCCTGATGACACCAGAGAACAGCAAGTGCATGCATGCAATGGGAAACCCAGCTACACCTGTCCTACAGTAGACCTTAGTGAAAAGGCTGAGAACACAGGTCCCAAAAGCAGCCAAACAGGAATATACAAAATGGTGTGGAACTGTGACAGGGGGTGTGCAAGCTCCCTCCTTGTGCTACTGCTTTCTTTCTTGCTGCAATCCTATCCCCAATCCCTTCCCCCTCACATGTTTCTAAACCCACAATTTTAATCATAAATACATACCCCAATGGGTTTTACAGCAGAGAGCTAGACTGAAAAGATGAAGCGAAAACAGACGCTGGCAGTTCAAAGAAGCTTGTGGAGAGAGGCATACAAATAAAGGTCCACTTCAGAGTCCTCTTCTCTCCAGAGTGTTTGCTGAGCCTTCTTGCTTGCTGCCTTTTCAGGAGTACGTACAAGTTGCACGGCTTTGCAAACAACAGTCGAAAACTAAGGAAACTGAGTTAAGTGCAAAGTGTCAACTCTTACTTTACAAAACGCTTAAAGCAGAATGAGAGTAAAATAAGTGGATCGAAAGTGAAGCTTTGTCGTACAGCAGATTTAAAATTTTCCTTGCTGTAAAACCTTACTAGAAGCCATTCGAAACATAAGAACAAAGATGCCTAATACGGAACAGAACCACCAACACATGAAACATCTATATGCAATCTTGATGTTTCACAGTCACAAGTCATTCATGACCGGTAACAATTCCCTGAATTTTCTCTTTCTGTTCCTCAGAATTGTGGAGAACATTTTGTATTTCCCACAGCCTCTTTTGCTGTTCTTACTGTGGTGTATCATCCAAAGACCATTCAGGACATGGAAAAGGGAAATGAATGAAACAGAAAGGCTGTAGACAGTCAAAAAAGATCTACAAGATGAAATGTTTCTACTTCTTAAATAGCAGTAGGTGCATAACACGTAGTTGTTGACAGAGCTAGTTATTCCACAAGTTTTTTCTTCTCCTTGTATGCTTCCAGCATAGCTATACATTTTTCCTAGATGAGATCCATTTACTTAGGCAAGATTGAGAGCCCTGGCTAGATTCTTAGTATTAAATCGCTTTCTGGAGTGTGGACTGATGCCCTGTGGTCATGTTTACCTTCCTATTTGCAGATTTGCTTTTGTCCCACAAACCGCTCAGAAATTACTTGTACACAACCAAGGTGGTCAACGCTTTTTTGGCAGTTAGGTTCTGCATTTCCAGGCACGCAACCCTCAGGATTAGTTTTTCATTTCTTCCTTTCTACTTTTTTTTTTTTGCCTTTCTGAGATTTCAAACAGACACCCACAGCAGATGCTTCATGCTTCCAGCCTGCCATGTGCATGCTGTCCCATCTGCAGCTGTTCCTCTGGCATGCACATACACCATACGGGGGAGCACGCTTGCTTCTCTAACACCTCCCATAAAGCTTCAACAAACTCCCTTCAACATGGAGTCCAGCATCTCCGGGGGGCTTTAAAGCAACTGCCCACGGATTTTTTCAGCGTTGCTTTCTCAGACATTGCCTTGCCTGAGTTTACCAGACTGGAATTTCTATTAGTGCAATTCCTTCTTATGGCTCAAGGGGAAAATGATGATTTTACAGTAGCTAGCATTGAACAGCATCATTTCTGTGCTTAAACCAGCCTGTTGCCACCAGCTGCATGGCTGCAGGCCTAATGCCGCTTGCCTCACATGGGAAACATCTCCTCCTGCATAGCAAAACAGGCTGAAGGCCTTTCCATGCTGCACTGGTAGCGACGAGATGAGGCACCTCAGGCTACTGCCACACATCGGAAAGCAAGACGACAGTTCAGCTGCACTCAGTTGCATTAAAAGCACAAAAATAGAGATTTATACAAGGCAGCACCAAATTCAGCTGCACACAGCAGCACAAGCTGAACTCACTCCTCCTCCAGGAGGGAGATCTCAGTGCTTGCCAGCCAGAGAACTGCAGGCTTTAACGCTAATAGGATCACTTCCTTCTAAAACCTTCCCCACGGCAGCGGCCCAGGAACACACACAGCTAACTTAGGCTGAAAGGGAATTTTCCACCACCCACAAGCCTCTTTCTCTCTTGCATAAATCTTCTCAAGCACAGGCCACAAAGAAATTGCACCAGCCTCTGCAGATGACATGTAACAAGCAATTAGCCATGATAAATCTTCAGGACCAAACTCCTGTGTCAAGTCTCCTTTACATCCTCACATTTAAAATAAGCACACATTGAATTTACACCTCCTTCCAGGCACCTTCACATTGCCATAATAGAATGGGGGCTTAGTATATATCAAGAAAAGGCCATTAAGCAGAAAGATAATTCACCCTCTTTCTGTCAATTAAGGGCTATCAGATACAGGCAGATACACTGACAAAACATCCTTTTTAATCCGAGAAAATAAGCTTAAGCAACCCCTATATAACCACTCATTTCTCGGCAAACTTTCTGGAGCACAGATAAGATCAAAGGTGGCTTTCCCTGCCACCAAAGTTATTAACACCTCAAGGAAAAAGTAATGTTACACAAGCCAGAGCTGTCTAATGGCTTCCTTGATCTGGGGATAGAGACAAGCGGTAGCAGCAGGGGACTGTTACCCTCAGTGCAAACAAGGCAGCATCTAAGCACAAATAGGAAAACAACGTGCTTATCTGTGAAAAAATTACATAATTTCAGGCCACTTTTGAACTGATACCTCTTTTAAGGAACAGTTCCCAAAATAAAAAATTGTATACGTACTTTAACTACAGAAACACATCTTCATGACAAGTGATCAGAAAGCACACTGGTGATAATACACTGTGTGCTGATGTTTTAGGAAAAGGGGACAGGCATTGCCCTTAAAGTTGGTTCACAAGCAAGCAAATTATGGATCCATTTTACCACAAGAAAGAAAAAACACCACCAAGACCTCAAACTCCACCCTCACCCCCCAAACTCCTCAACAACCTAAAAACAAACCCCAGTCAGTTTATCTCTAGAAGGGTCCTTAGTTTTGTAATGAATGTGGAGGTAACATATATTTTAATTGGTGATTTTTGTCTTCATTAGCTGAGATTAGAGGCCAGACCTCAAACACTAAGGAAGGGAGTTCATGAGAAACGAGGAGCTATAACGATGAGCAGAAGCAGTAAAACTCAGTTTCCTGTCTAAAGCTAACATGCAGCTTTGACAAAGAACATTTCCTCCCCTATTTTCAAATTACTGCAACTCACTATGCCCAAGAGCTCAACTTTCCTCTGTAAAATATGGTTAAAATGGGCCAGAGTATTCAAAAGCTGCTGAGGAGAGACAAAAATGGGACAAGAGATGCATGAAGTAAGGAAGTTAAGTTTGCTTTCTGAGGCAGTAACAATAAGGAAAAAGAAGGAACAATCTGGACCAGCAGTTTCCAAAATATGACATATATATCACCTGAAGTTTGAAAGTGGTATGCAAATGACATCCAAATTACCTTCATGCATGCCACTGGGATTAAATTTGTAAACACCTTGTATAGAGTGCATTTAAGCTAAAACAAAACAGAAGCATTTAATTCATCATAATTAGCAGGGCAAGAGCCTCCTCCCTGACACAGTATGCTCTGGCCACCCTACCTGCACCAGTCCAACATAAGGACCTCACCAAGGGCTTTCACGTTATCCGATTTTCTGCAAGAGCCAGGCCAAAACCACACCATTATTACTTCAGCCTTGTGGGGACACCCCCTGCCCCCTAATACTATAAAGAAAATGTAGTTCAGGAGGGTATTATCGCTGAAAGAAGAAACTTTGTGTTTGAATCAAAGAAATGGTAACAAGTGTTCCAGTCCCAGCCTGAAAAGTGCCGGAGCACAGAGCGGGGAAAGCAGTACACACCTCTGCCTATGTTGGTCCACAACTTTGACCACATCAGCTGTCGGATGTCCAAGAGAAGTCAGTGCAGAGAAAGCTATTAGAAAAAAAATGTTATTACTTAATATTTATGTAGCACTTTCTACCTAGCAATTTTAAAGTAATCACTCCATTAAGTAATTTTCTAAGAAAAATAAAAACACACATTGGCATTCTGTGCGATCAGTAGCTTATGCTTTCAGAGGAAACCAATTCTACTTTATCTTTATTGGAATCAAACTTTAAGGCCTGAATTCACTATACATTATTCACACGTTACATTTTAAATCGGCAGAGAGGTAATCAATCAGCTCATTAGCTCCAAAATGCATTTAACAGTACATTTTGCTAAGTTCCCATATTAAGAAAACAACAGAAAACCTGGTGCTGTTAATATCTTTTTATCATTGGTTAAGAACCAGCAAGTTAGGGCACTGTAACTGTGGGGGGGTTTTTAAAAAAAAAAAAAAAAAAAAAAAAAAAAAAAAAAAAAAAAAAAATCACACCTTCTTGCTTTGTCACCCTGGACTACTCTGTCACTAATGACGCCCAGTTAATGATTCTCTCTTATTTCAATTAGTCTGTTGAGATCTTTCTGAAATCATTTTCAGCTACAACAGGGCTTCCTTTTTGTGGGTAGCAGCACATGTCAGCTTGGAACAGCTTTGCTTTTTCACAAGTGCAAGACGCTTCCCTGGGTTGATACAGGAAGCTATCAAAAACATTAAATGGCTGGATTTAAGAGCAGATCTGTGGCACTGGCCATCGTTAGCATTTCTAGTCAGCAACACTACTCTGATCTGAAAATTAATCTTTTGGGACTAAGATTTAAAAAATACAGTTCACATGCTCATTGTGACAGAGCAATTCCTGTATTTCAGATACGCGGCCTCTCTCTCCCATGGCCTGCAGGATGAGAGGGTAGAGCACTGGTTTTTATTGCCGGTGAACTCAAACGAGAGGCTGCTCTTTATGAGAAACAACGCATGCACAGGCAAATATGATGGCTGCAATCAGTCAGTTCTGGTTTTCTTTTGTTAATGCATAAAATGACTATGCAAATTTAAATCACATTCGTATTACTGGCAAGTACACAACTCACCCTGCTGGTAACACAAAGGTTGTGCATTTTTGAGTTGGGACACCACAGCAGTGAGTAACTTGAAAATCAGGGCTTCATCCTGTCTCCTTTAGCAGTAGAGAGAAGAATTTTCAGAGGGGCAAATTTTCTGTTCTCTAAGGTACTGAACATTGAGCAAGGCTAGATACAGACTGTTAATCCAAGTGACTCTAGCAGCTCTTTTATTCAACACCCTGCTTTTGTAGATTCTTTATTAATCTTACTTGTTAGAAGACAAAACAAGTTAAATTGTGTGAGAGCATCTTGTGATTTCCATATGTGCTCCCGCAAATACAATACTTTATTTTAAATCTATTTTCCTTAACGTTTCCCTAGGAGTTTCATATATCTTCTATGCTCCATTTGCATCTGCTGTTCTCACATAGCTTACATAGCCAGGAGTTAAGTATCTTGAAAATCAAAAGTAGAATTATAAGGCTCAATAGATCGGTAGTAAGTACAGCAAACATTTGACAAAAATACAAAGACAACTGGGCTCTGGAACCAGTCCCCCTTTTTAACACCTCTCTATTTAGGTTCGTTTTGTGACAAACAAGAATGGGATTAGATTAACACTACCATTATTATAGCAGCCACATGATGGAACCTAGATGATTTGTCAAGCATTTAATCAATTTTTAGTCCTGTACTGGCCTCTCATTTTCAAAGTTCATGAGAGACTATGTGCCTTCCTCATGAGCATGAATCATCGAGTTCACTCACATGTCAGAGTTAACCTACAGTGAAATTGCCATCTTTATAAATAGCTCACAACATTTAAAAAATGGCATTCTGTCTGGGAAAAGGAGGGAAAGATCATAGCCCATTCATTTTCTTTTTTTCATGGAAGGAAGAGGAGAGAAGTGGAATTTTGTATTTCAGATAACAGAGACTTCATTTCTAACAGATTGCAATGTCACATATTGAAAACATGGAGTAAACAACAACTACAAGCCCCTACTTGTTCATATGACAAATATTTCACTGAAAAATGGAGCAACATCAAAAAGCTAGAAAACAAATGGTCATTCTCAGCTGTGTCAGTGTTGCAGCTGGTATTCACGCTGGTTTAGGTTAATCCATGAGACACTTCTTCAGAGCTTATTCAAGGTGTCAATTAAGCAGGAAATCTGGCTCCCGATAACCAAAAAGTTTAAAATCGCCTTCAAACCGTGTGTAGAGGCGTCTTATGTCCCTCTTGCTAATTCCTGAAAAATACCGCTCTACTTTTGTTTTGTTATATACTGTTATGCCTGGTGGAATCGTGGGATATGATACCAGATGGTCTATGCCAGCTGCTTTCAAGATAAACGGAGCATCGTCTTCCAGGGTTTCATGGTGTCCAATCACACTATACGTGATTTCACAAGGGGCGCAGAGCTCCACATACGTTACCCAATGAATGATGTGGTCACCAAACTGAACATCCAGCCATCGGTGATTAGGGTCACCCAGATAGCGCACAAAATCTTCAAACTGCAGCCCTTTGGTCTCTGTGCGATTCCTTCTGTATTTACGAATGATGCCAGGAGCAATTTCATGCCGGTACCAAGGTTCAAACCGAGGATTGTGCACAAACTTGTCTTTAAATGCAGAAATAAGTCTTTCAAACGGATCTCTAACAATAAAAAACTTGAAGTATAAATTCAGTCTAAACAGAGGAAGGAAAAAAAGCAAGAAATTAAATAATTAAGGGAAGTGTTTAGCAAAGTGTTTGAAGTGTCTTTAGCAAAGACTTACAAAATCTACATAAGCTCTGACCGCAGACACGGCAATGTGATTCTTACACCACTTGCATAATCTGTCAATATAATAATCAATAGGACTAGAGATACAATTTCTGTCTTCTTACTAACAGCTTCTGTATACAATATAAAGTGGAAATAGTTCATCCTAGTTTTCACATTTTATTCTGGAAGTGCTTAGTTTATCTCAATCCATGTAAACTGGAACAAAAGATGCTGAAAACTCGAAGTCAAAGATATTTTTAATGTCTTGTGATTAAGCTCAAGACACAAAACACACTAAGACATGGAAAAAGTAGCTTGGCGCAGCTAAATGCATACAGAAGGCTGCATTTTTCGCTGACAGGTAATCACTGCTTAAGTAAAAAAAAAAATTCTGCTATTTTATTTCATGCTTTGTCATGCTTTTAGTAAAGGCCAAGAACATTATTTTCATGAGCCCACGGTTTTCAAGAGAATTTCACATTTTAATGTGATACTAAAATATGTAATACTCTGTAGACCAAGATTGTCTGTAGGAGATAGTTTATTTCAGTAAATAGCTTTGAAAAGATATTTAGAGCCCAGTCCTCACTGAAGTAAGCAGATGCACGCTTTCCAGCCTCCACAGGGACTTTGATCAGTCTTCAGGTTCCCCTGACTTACTCCTAAACAGATAGGCCTAGAGGTCAGCAAACTAGATCAACAAACCCTCACCATCCCTCTCTCTACACCTAAACTCACTGTTACTTTATTTTAGAATTCCCAACCAAACCCGTGTTAGGCATCTCCAGCACAACTTCTGTGGAGGGCTGAATGTGACAACCCAAACCTTAATAATGTTCAACTTCAAATACCCTAGCCATGGCTCATCCCCCACATGAACAGGTACTTTCTCTGCAGAGCTGTTCACAGGGAGGGAGACTGGCTCCACCTTCTCAAGAACATGGTGACAGTATTTCTTCTGCACGCTATCAACACACAAGTGACCCCACTTCCACAGGCACAGTTATGACAAATGGGTTTGTACTGCTGAAGGCAACAAACCTCGGACTGAGCTCTGCTCATATCTGACACCACATTTATAAGGGGCTAACTCTTCAAAATACACACAAAAATTAAGCAAGCACAAGCTTACAAGTGTCCGCTGTCATCTCATGTCCTGTTCTCTCCATGCTGCCACCCCTTACAGGGATTATATATGGCATAGGCTCTAGTAGAGATGAGAGCAGACACAGTTAAATATCTAGAAGGCAGAGGAGTAATTTTTGTGGCTCTGAGAAGAACCAGAAGCATACAAACAGAAAGATAAAGTGGCTCAGCTGAAAGGACAATACTCGGAGGCTAAGGACTACTAATATTTTAAAACTGTCCAGTTCAATCCCAGTAAGTAAATCTGCCTGCAATGACAATCTTTAGCGTAGGCAGCATGATTTATTGTACAAGGCACCAGGGTGGACCTTCCAGCTAAATCCTCCCTTCTGAAGGTCAACTGTGTAACAACTAGGTATGCACTGAACTACGGAAACCCTATATCCAGAGGGAGTTGGTTTGCTCGCCTAACTATATCGCCAATTACACTGGTATTCTCCCTCAAAGCTAGCAGGAAAGTAGTCACAGCAACATCTGTGAGGATAACAGAACAGTGCCATAAGTGGAGCAGAAACCCCATTGTCCTCAATTCCAGATGTAGACTTCATCTATACTCTCGATGGTCCATAATATCACTGACTCCAAACCTCTCCTACACCCCTAGGAAGCCACCTCTTACCGTTTTTTAATTTCGAAGTCACTGAAGGAGGACAAACGTGGAAGGCCATTCTTCTCATGATCATGTACAATATTTTCTGGGATCTCTTCAATTGAAGAAAATGCTCCTAGACAAATAGAAGAGAGTAAAGTAAGTGAATATTTCAAGGGGGGGGAAAAGCGAGTACAAGCAAGCACATGTGCCTTTGACTGACAGCTTTTTGTTTTATCTTTCTCTTTTCTGTATTTTTAGCATTTACAGTTACTATGTTTAAAATCTGTTAAGTGATGAGAGGTTCTGACTGCAAAGCTGAAAACTGTTAACATTCTTCAGGGTATGTGACATCAAGGTTCAAGACTGAATGGCCTCAAAAATCAGTAAACCACGTTACGTAAATTTCCTCAGCAATTATGTCTAAGCATGCAACTCCCCACCTCAGTGTTCCCATTC